>NC_092279.1:13646160-13946160 GCF_036320965.1 Panulirus ornatus
TCTGATTTGTTTGTAGATGAAGGTAAAGACTCATGTATAAATTGTATCTTTTCATCTGAGTGGAGGGTCTGCTTCTCTTCTTTTATAGTCTTATAGAGACATATGAAGTTGGTTGACATAGTGCTGGTTGAGAAATGTTTCCCTTGATATAGGATAGTTTTTTCTTAATTTTGATTAGTTTTTTTGTTCATATCATATTACTGTCCATGAAATAAGCTCGTTTCTGAAAATAGCCTTAAACCAGTGAACAGAAATCGTTTATTTTTTCCATGAAAAGTGATATCCTATTTTTTTTCCAAAGGTGTGGGAGAGAGTGAGACCAGTGGTGGAGATGAGTGGAGCAGTGGGGATGAAAGTGACTCCTCTACAACAGTATCATCCACTCACCAGGACCCACACTGTGATTGCTGTTACTGTCATATGCTTCACCATAAGCAGGTATCTTCAGCATCAGAAATTCATTTTTCTCTTTTTTTTCATACTAGTTCATTCTTTTCCACATTCGTAAGGCATGACTGTGAACAGATGAAGAAATGGCCTCATTTGCCAACATCCATTCTCTGGCTGTCTAGCATAATGCTCCAAAACCAAAATCTTTTGTCCACAGCTAGGTCCAACAGACCTTTTCATGGTTTCCCGCAGCTGCTTCATATGCCTTAATTCAGTCAAATGATAGCTTATTGTCCATTGTATACCACATTGCTCTAATTCCCTCTATCCTATGCATGTCTTTTACCTTCCTACTTGTTCAGGCCCTGAGTGCACAAAATCTTTTTCATTCCATATCTCCATCTCTGATGTGGTCTCCCCCATCTCCTGACCACTTCTGACACATATCCCCATTATCAACCTCTCTTCACATATTCTCTCCAAATCAGAAGTGCACTTAGATTTTTTTTCTTGTTGAAGTATGCCATCACCTTCTATGTTGTAGAGCCCTTGCAAGATATCCTCCAACCAACATAGTTATTGCACTCATTATTACATGCATTATTTCATTGTTTCACCCTGTCTTCTTTCCCTTTACCCTTCCTCTGTATCAGCTGACATTCAGGTTTTACTCATAGTCATTATCACATACGTTGTTGTAAGCAACTGTCCATGGCACTTTAGGGATCCAATTTTGCATTCTTGATAGCTCCATTTATGATCATGTAGTGACTTTTTTTTAAATGACCATTGATATACTGTTTGGTTTCCAGATGTTTATTGGTTTCACTGCTGGTGTCCCATGTTTGATGATTTTTTTTTCTCTGTTCACCGCATCTTATTCTTTTACAGTAGAATATAATTTGGATTTCCCACACTTGAACATAGTGCCAAACAATGTTACCAATTTGATTATCACCCAAACAGTGTTGCCATTCAGTGGATTTTATGTGTGTTGTCTTTGCAGTTTAGTGTTTATCAAGATGTCTTAGCGCTGAGTATATCATTGTGCTACTTTCATTACATGATCTGTCTGACTCTTTGAAATCATTGACACTGATTAAGTTGGATTTGAGTAAGGTTTTTGATAGTCCTTGGTAAAATTCAGAGGTCTAGATAGAACAGAGAGGTGCATTGATAGTGTAATAGAGATTACTGGAGACCCTTGAATGGACTGCCTCTCACAGAGGCATAGTGCTCATCATATATCAACTAATGTGTGTTGGCTGACAAAAGCAACTTCATTATCTATCAACAGACATGGCTAATTTCTTGCTACAAAGAGAGTGTATGATAGTATGATTAAAGGGGTTGGTGTGAGAAGATCTGTGACATGGGGAAATGGAGTGGAAGAGCACTGGTGGAAGGGAGAAGGGGGAAGAATGCATGGAATGATTAATGGAAGGAAAATTACAGTAAGGAAAAATAATTTACTGGGAGGGTTAGTGACAGCTTGGTAGTGAACCAGCTCTTTAGTGGTTAAGTTGCACTTTTCTTACCAAGGTAACTGTCATTTCTTTCTGCCTCTCCCACATATGGACTGCTGGCATTTTGTCCACAAACATACAATCTAAAACATTCAATCTCTCCTTGTCATAAACAGTTGACAACTCTTAACTCATGTAACTCATTCTTCATATCACTTGATTTTTACTGTAGTGAACCCTGTGTTCTTGCCCTGCCTTTTGGCAAAATGTTAGAAGCAATAATAGTAGTAGATAGGAGTATTAGACAGGAGCATTAGATAGAAACATTAGGTATAAGTAGTAGGTCGGAACATTAGGCAGGAACATAGGTAGACACATTAGGTATAAATAATTGGTTTGAACTTGAAGTTGGAGCTTCTAAAGACAGTGCACTAGAGTTACCTGCTGCTAGTTGCCTGTTAAGGGTGAGGCGTTAAAGGCTGAGAAGCAGCACTGGAGTTCACCAGTTATGGAGACTCTTTGCTTAGGTCACTCTCTTGAAGGCTTTAACGAAGGGAAAGGGTTTGTGAGGTATATTTAGATAGATAGATGGAAGATGATTCAGGCAAGGTATGCATTTATATCGCCAACCAACATGACCCTTATTTTTTGGTAATACTTGCTGATGTTGATGTGTGTTTGTGTTTAATTACCATGTATGTGAAGCACTTGCTGTGTGTTTTCTTGAAGGAATAGAATTGTATAAAAATAGTGAGGGTTGGTAGAAGTAAGGGGCCAGAAAGAAAAATGATTAGAATAGTGCAGATTGAAGGAAAAATCTTAGATGAAAATCACACGGTGCAAGTTTAGAGTGTGAGATTTCTTTACAGACCTCAAAGTAGTGTGCTAAGTGAATGTAACCAAAAAGAACCATCATTGAAAGAAAAGACAACCTTTCTTTCTCTGATGATGTAATGATTTATTGCTTTCTTGGAGAGTTAAGGCCAATGATTTTACTGCAAAATCTTATCTGTGATAATGTTAAGATTTTTTTTTGTTTGCATGATTAATGGTTCTTTTCAATTAAAAAGTAGGCTACTGACGATGGGGAGACTTACAGATTTCAGTGGGTATTAGAATCCAAGTGGATATAATCATATATTGTATTTTGAATATGTATAACTAATTGAAAATTCCCTGAACCCTTGTTAACAGGGTGGTGGGAGACAGAAATACAGTGACAGACGGGACCGACTTCTTCAGATCCTGTCACGTAAGAAAAAGGCCCGTAGTTGTTCTGCTGTGTCATGTTCTAGCAGTGCTGTGCCAACAAACACAACCACTCAATCATCTGCTGGAATGTCTGCTCCTGCCACTTCTAGTGTTCTTGCAACCAAGGGTAGCAGCACACCACTGGGAGGCCAAAACATTGATAAGATTTTAGATTACATTGAAGGCAACCACACAGATGAAGCAAAGCATGCTAAGAAAGCTGCTAAAAAGGCCCGTCAGAAGCAGAAAAAGGTATTTTCTACAGAATGAATGATACAGACTTTCTTGCGGACATGATGCTTGTATTTAGTAAATTGTAAAGCAGTGGATTTTTTATAGAGATGTATTCTCTGGTTAGGAAGAATATTATATTTTCATATACATATATTCCAGCATGATTGTAGACGAAAATTTGTTGCAAACTGAGGAATAGTTTTTGCTTCATTTGAACACTCGTTGCATGATTTTCTTTGGTACATACTTGGTACATACTTATTAAATTGTCCTGTGCTTTAGAATGTAACCCTGTCTCTATCTGTGAGATAGCTAAATAGTTGATGGTTATTTGCTGCATGCTTATTGTTTTTCTCATTGAAGGGCTTTTACAGATATTTTATCCCATGAATATTCTTTTTTTCTTGATACGCTTAGAACAGAATAGGAAAAGGAGGGAAAGACAGATGATGAATATTGAAAATAGATATAAGGAGAGATACTGAACTGCAGTGGAAAGTTATTGCTCTTTTTCAGATGGCAATTAAACGAGAAGAGGAGGAGGATGAAGAGTTTGAAGAGAAGGAAGATGATTGTGAAGAGGATGAAGAGGTTGAAGAAGATGGTCCTCTAGCAGAACTGAGACGGAGAGCCCCAGATGTAACCATAACAGTAGTACGCCCAGGCCAGCAGACTTCTCGTACTCCAGCCTCTCCACAAGTATACCTTTCCTTTAAGTTTATGAGTTGGGTAAAGTTGTGAAATGGGATTTTGAAAAATGGATGTTGGTAAAGAATTCATAAGGTTGGCAGGGTCTGCAGTGCTTTATGTTATGCCATAACTCAGTTTTCTTAGTAACATAGGAATTTTTTTATCTAACTTGTTTGTGTTTAAAATTATATATACTGATGGGAATCATTGCAGTAATCATATACTTGATATAGGGTAATAAAATGATGTTATTTTGTATTACCATGTTGTGTAAACATTGAATGTAAGGGATACTGTCCTTCAAGATGAGATTCTATTGTGGACATACATATCATAGATCTGTGTTTTATTTGTATCACCTGTATATCACATGTTCCCATATGCCAGCAGCAACACTTGGAATTCAACATGTAACAGGATAGCCATATAATATAAACAATTCAAAATGTGCGGGCTTTTTGGGGGGGCAGTCATATGTGTTGATTGTTCTCTTTGCATCTTAATCTCTCATGAGAGTCTTTCACTAGAAATGCTTTATCATTTGATTAATTTCAGTTATATATCAAGGGTTGTATGTGGTACACTTTTTCAATGCAGGATCTTATGGATAATGCATTTGTATTTCAGATGGCTTCCCAACGTCCACGTGAGCCATCCCCTTCTTCTATGGACATGTGCAAGCCTCCTCCAGCAAAGCTTGTACCTTCTCTTGTTCAGGCATCTGCAGAATCTGCAACCCAATCTCATCCTGCTTCAAGAACTATCTTGCACCCTTATAGGCAATCAAACCAGCAAGGCCGTCAGCTGTCACAGTCCTCAGCACCTCCTACACCAGTGGCAGCGACAGCAAATTCTTTTAACAACAAGGAAACAGTTACTAATCCCAACTCTGTTGGTGGACCCAATAGTTTAAGTAATATATTAAAAGGAATGGACACTGCAACTAAAGAGAAGGACAAAGGATCACAAATGGTAACAATTAGAAGGGTGATGGATCCTAATAATTCAGAGCCCACTGTTACCATTACACTCAAAGGTGACCAGCCAGAGAAGGATAAGGTGCTGTTCAAGCTAGTTAATGGACAAGGTAAGGTTTTTTGTCCTTATTTCTTCTAATGGTTAATCTTGATTTTTTAGATGTATTTTTCTTAGAAATACTTTTTCCATTTCTTACAGATTTTACCTTGTGTTACAAGCATATTCTCATATGCACTCATGATCTATACAACCCTTTCTTGTACATCGAATTTCCTTCTTCCAAGATAGCTTATTACAGGTTGAGTGTCCCTTATCCGAAATGCCTGGGACTAGAGGTGTTTTGGATTTTAGAATATTTGCATATGCATAATGAGATATCTTGGGGATGGGACCCAAGTCTAAACACAAAATCCATTTATGTTTCATGTACATCTTATACAAGTAGTATGAAGGTAGTTTATACAATATCTTTGTACCAGAGATCAGAGAATAAGCAGAAAATAGTGAGTAATGCATGTAGGTCTGGCGGTGACAGTGGTTTTTAACAAACTGACGTCAACAGAGCATCCGAGCCCAGCATAGGCAAGTGAGGTCAGGTGTGGAATTTTCCCTCATAATGTCATGTCACCTCTCAGAATTTTCAGATTTTGTAGCATTTCGGATTTTCAGATTACAGAAGCTCAATCTGTATTACTCTTTAACTCATTTGTTTTTTCTTTAGATTCTCATTTGCTATCCTGCAGTTAATATATACCATCTTTTTAACTTTTTTTTTTGCTCTTCATGCATTTCTATTTTTTAGCAGATTTAGCTCCTTTGTCTAGATTCTCCTTTTCTCCTTAGCCAATTTTCTTAGATCTTCATTTCAGCATGTACTTCACTTTTTCCAACTGTTAGCTACAATGCCACACACCATAGCAGCCTCTGATATCAAGTGCACTCTCCTCCAGTTTGCTACAGGCCCTGGCTTTAGCCTAAGTAGCATATCCTGTTGGCTCTGACTCTTGATATTTCAAAACTCTCAGATGTGATAAACAGATGTGATAAACTCAGAAAGAAGAAACAAATCTGTGTCATGATTTTGGCTTTCTTTTTAGAAATATTTTTGGAAACTTTTTTGTACACAGAGGTGATGTTTCCTCGCCAATGAGGGACATGGTGAGTGTGTATGAAAAAGGAGAAGAGATGGTAGAAGTATTATTTGAATTTATTTTGGTATATGAAACTTATTTTTCTTTTCATTTTTGTAGCAGTTTCAGGTAATGCAGGTCACTCAGGGCAAGGCAGCAAGAAGGGAGGAAGCAGGCTACAATCTCAGCCTCAGTTTCAATCACAAACCCATCTTCAACCTCAGCCTCAACTTCTACAAAGTGAACCAATAGTGCCTGAGGGATTAGATCCAGAAGAAGTTAAGAAGTTTAAGAAAAAGCAAAAGAAAGAGCGACAACGGCTACGGAAGCAGCAAGAGCAGATGCAAGAACAACAAAAAGGGCAGTTGCAACAGCTAGAGATACAAAAGCAGCAGGAGATTCTTCGTCAACAGCAAGAGCATATTCACCAGCAACAGTTGGCTCTTCAACGACAGCAAGAAGAGCTTTTAAAACAGCAGCAGCAACAACAGAGTAACCAGTCTAATAACTCAAAGAAAAACAAAAAGAAAGGTAAAGGAAGTAACAACACTGCCAGTACCAGCAATAATAAGAGTAGCAGTAAAAAAATTATCAATCACAACAGTGGTGTGTCTGCTGTAGTATATGATGGTGATGATATGGCTCAATCTTTCAACCTACCTCCAGGAGTTACCATCAACAAAGTTGAAGGGCAACCAGGTATGGTTACCATTTCTAATAATATGGGAGGTGCCTTCTCACAACCCTTTTTACCTAATCCTAATGTATATCCAGGTCCGGTTGTGCAAGGTTTTCCAGTGGGACAGGAAACATCTGTACCCAAATTGTATGGCAGAGCCCCTGGCTTAAGTTGGAATAGTGCTGTAGATGGTGCTGGTAATTATCCAGATAAAGATAATGTTATTGTTGTAGATACCAATAACAGCTTCTTAGGCGCTAATCCAGCCCCGAGTAGCAATTCTTCAAAGCGAGAGATTTCATCTGATGAAAAAGTCATGATGGCTGTGAAGGGCCTGATTGATCCCAGTACTCTCAATATGACTCAGAAAAAGAAGTTTAAAAAGAAGAAAAAAGAGATACAGGAAGAAAAAGAGAGGGAGGAACAGAAGCAAAGAGAAGAGGATGAATTAATGGATCAAATGTATAATATAGCAACTGGAAAGTGGCCCAAACAATCTGTTGCAGCACAGAATCAAACACCAAGTACTAAGAACCAAAATAAAAAGAACCAAAAACAGAAAGAAAATTGTAAGCACCCAATTATTCACACTAATAGCAACAAGCAAAATGGTGTTCAGAATGCAGCAAAAAACAATAAAGGAAATATACAAGAAATTCAACCACAAAAACAGAAGCAACATCATGACATCACAAAGCAGATCAGTAAAAGCAATAAGCAAAATGGAAAAGATACAACCCTTCAAAACATTACTAATCAGCCTGCAAAAAGCTCAACCACTGGTAATCCGAATGGGAAGATTAGGGAGCAGCAAGTGCATCAGCAACAACAAACACAAAGACGGCAGTCAGTTCAGCAAAAACAGTCTCTACATAAACAACAAAAACAGCCACAGCATCAACAGCTGCAGCAGCAGCAGCAGCAACTACAACAACAACAGCATCCAAAACAGAATCAGCAGCAGCAGAAGCAGAATCATCAGAAACAAAATCAGCCACAGCAGCAAAAGCAAAGTCAGCATCAGCAAAAGCAAACTCAGCAGCAGCAAAAGCAAAGTCAGCATCAGCAAAAGCACAGTCAGCAACAGCAACAGAAGCATGGTCAACATCAACAGCAGCCGAGGCAAAATCAACAGCAGCAACATATAAAGCAAGGTCAGCAGCTAAAGCAAAATCAACAACAGCAGAAGCAAATACAACAAAAGCAATTACAGCAGAGGCAACCACAACAGAAACAACAGCAGCAGCCTCAGCAGCAGCAGAAATATCAGCAACAAAATTTTCACCAGCAGCAGCATCGCCATCAACAACAAGGAAGACAGCTGCAGGTTACTCATGAAACCCCAAGTGTTACCAGTAACCATAAATTAAGTAGTAATGGCTTTGGAGGCTTTACTAGCAAATTTGGCTCTGTTCCTCAAGATATTGCTCATGAGGCACGTTATGCTCAGTACTTGGCAGCTAATGCAAGTACTTTAGCTCGGATGAGTTACAGCACATATAATGGTACTGTTACAGAACATTCTCGTGAACAATATCAGGGAGGAGATGATGACAAGAAACTTGCCAGCAAGAAGAAAAAGACCAGGAAAGGTAAGAAAGGTCATATTGAAGACATGACTATTGATAGTGTGTTTACTCCAAAGGATGTGGCAGAAGGGGAGCTGGATGAAACTGAACGAGATGTAGAAGCTTTCAAGCGCTTTTGTTACAATAATGTTCCTCGACACTCAGGAGAAAAACCCAAGGTGAACTTCAATGTCAAGGACATCATGATAAAGAAAAGGCCTTGCAATGTAAATCTGTAACGTCGTACTACCGTATAATTATAAGGTTATTTGGAAGAATCCCGTGTTTTGAATCATCAGTACAGTATGAAAAGTGAAAATAGTATTTTGTTTTTAAATAAGAATGGTTGTGTGAAATGGTATCCACTTTTCCTTAACTGCATACTATTAGAAAATACATTTTGGCTATACAATGGTGCTTTTGTGCACTTCTATATGGTGACATTTATATTTTTAGCATTTGCATGCCAAAATTGCTTTTTTTTAGAACACAGTTTCTAGATTTTAAATGACTGTGTAATAGATTATATTTTGTTTGGAGAAACTTGATGCTGTTCTAAGAGAAATTGCAGAAAAAGTTATGTTGCTAATTTTTTCCCCCCAGAGAGCAGTGTTTCTTGGCTGCATAAAACTTGTTCCTATGTCGGGGAGAACTTAATTTTTGCATCATAGAGAACAATTTTTTTCATGTCCAAAAGCGTTTCTTCTGTTTTTTAGAGCATGTTTGATATTGAAGAGAACATGTTTCTTATGTAGCAGACAGCATGTGCTTTAAAAGTGCGTCTCATATCTGGTGCTTTGATATTCCAGTTCTGTAAATTTCTCTAAAACAGGGTGTTGTCTGAAATAGTATATTATTATTTCATCAATCTGATAATGTTTTCCTTTTAGATAGTACTTATAAGTTTTTATCCTGTCATTATCATCCACAAATATACTTTATAGTCAGTTAATGTTGACATTTACTTCATTTATTTCTCTCATCCATCAGTCATTTATTGTAGTTTATTTTTTTGAGTGATTGCTTTGCATATAATCCAGATTTAATCTCTATAACATGGAAATCTTTGATGTTAAGGTGTGAGGTTATTAACTGCATCACCTGTCCTTGTACAACTCTTAGTATCAACTTGGTTGGCTGTGAATCTTATAGATGCTGTGCTTGTCAGATTGAAAGAATTCAGTATTATATCACCTAAATGCTGTTGATGGATCAAGACGTGAAAGCATATTTGTTATATTTCAAATCTGTGACTGCTACTCAGCTGATGTGTAATGTTTATCACAGTAAAAAGAAATCACAGGCACCAGTGTAATCCATTGCAAAAATTTAATGTGTCTGGAAGATAGTATGAAGAATAATTTTGTATGAAGATATGAATGTATGGTCAAGAAAAAAGAATTTTATGAGAAATAGTGCTATTAAACTGTACATTTTGAGGATAGAAAAATTATCAATAAGTTGTAAGTTGATGTGAGATAGGACATGCATAAGTTTTAAGTTGTGTGAGGATAGGAAGACTGGATCTTGCTCCATGCACTGGCTGCCTATTACTGCATATTGTTGCAGAGCAGCCCTGTTAATAATACTTAGCGTTTAGAATCCGTTTTTATGTAGAAGAGTACTTAGTCTTCTTGCAAGGCTAATGCCTCTAATAAACGAGTGACTACTTTGACCTTTTTTTATTACCTAGACTGTGCCAGTTGGTTTACTGAGGATTGAATTTTTTGGACCCCAACTTTTATTATCATATTTTCATAATCATGGCCAACTAATATTTACTTTTATGTTGGTTAGAGACTCTTCAAAACCTTGCTGGAGAGTTGACAGAATTTTGGTATAAAGTTTTGTAATGAACTGTTATTACAACAGAGAAATTTATTATAGGGTAGTGCTAACAATGATTCCTTTAATGTATAGTGTACAGGCATGATTCTTTATTTGTCACCCCTTTTATATGTATATATATTTATGTATCCTTTCTATCCTGCTTGTTTGCTGTTACCTACATTAGTGAGGTAACACCAGGAACAGATGAAGGAATAGCCTTATTCGTTTTCATCTAACCTCTAGCTCTCGTGTGATGCCGTGAAACCAGAGGCCTCTGTCCTCAACTCAGTTTCATTCCCATATACAGCATGTCATCTCATGTAAACCACATCTCTGCAGTTCACTCTACCCCTTGCACTCCACACGCCCCTTTGCAAGTTCAGGCCCTGAGCTCTCAGAGTCTCTTTCACTCCATCTTTATACATCCTTTTTGGTATCCCCTTTTTCATTTTCCCTTGACTTCTGACACAAATGCTGTCTTAGTCATCCTTTTCTCCCACTGTTCATTGTCATGTCTACTCTTGGATGTCTAAAACATTCTAATTCCTCAAGCTCTCTCCATTCAAACTCATACTCAGAAGCCATCTCTCGCCACTGCTAAATCTCAATGCCTTGCTTTTATTCACACTTGTTCTCAACTTCCTCCTTTTACACACTCTCCCAAACTCAGAAATCAACTTCTGCAGTGTCTCATTCGAATCTTCCTCCAGCGCTGTTTCATCAACAAACAGTAACTGACTCACCTCTCAGGACCTCGAACCCCCTGATGGAATGCAGACCTGCCTCTTCACTGAAATCCTCACATTCACCTCCACCACCCCATTCATAAACAGATTAGATAGCCACCCTCTCATTTGTCATTCACCTCCACCACCCCATTCATAAACAGATTAGATAGCCATCCTCTCATTTGTCACTCTCCCATACAATTTACCAGTAACACTAAAAACATTTATACCTCTTGTTTAAAGATTATTTCTTGTTCTCTTCACCTTTATACAGTGGCGCTATAAAGCTATGAAGGCATTTTTCCAATCCTCATGCATCTGAGCTATACTTACTCTGAAAATCCTAACTGAACAGGTATCAATACACTCACCTCTTTCTTGAAATATTCAGTTGCAATCCCATTCACTCCAGCTACTTTGCCGCACTCTGTCATATGCAAGGAATTCACCACTTCTTCCCATTTCACCAGACCATTCGCCATCACTCTCTCACGTTGCATAACTTCATGTGAGAAATACCCCAAATCCCCCCCTATTGTTGAAGACATGGTAGAGCTATATTATACAGTATTATACCATATTATATCGTAATGATTTGCAGCATAGGGAAAACAATAAACAAAAGATGCTTGTTCTGCTATTACATGATGATTTCATAGATGTTGTTCCTGTTGTTAGAAAGCTTCATGTCCAGGTGATTTTCACATACAACATGGTAAAAAAACAATCTTGTCCATCATAGTCTAAAGGCTGGGACTGGTAGGGTATATGAAATTCCTTGTGAAGGTTGTGATAGGTTTTATGTTGGCAAGACAGGTAAATAGTTAGTAACATATATTAGCCAACATCAGTGTAGTCAGGAGCTGCCAACATAATAGTGCCTTATTCCAGCATAAAACCTCACTTGACCACCATATAGATTGGGAAAACACTTCCCCCAGTATGAATTCAAACTGTGTTCTGGGATGACATCTGGAATCTTGTGTATCACAGGTTCCTTTGAAAAAACTTATTTAATCTTTGGGCATTTTAGATGTGCTACGTTAATGACATGATCTGTGAAAATTTTTTACTGTAATGATCTCAGGTTGATGGAGTAAGTGAGGTAGGACCCTCCAACCCCTGGGTGACCTGAGATTACCTCTGTGACCCATTGTGTGTATATACACTGTTTCTCATATAGTTACTTGTCATTTGCTCTGAAGATGTAATATATGAAAGATCTCGTAAACTTCCTTTCTTTCTTCCTGTGGTTTCTGGTTTATGTGTTATACACAGACTGTTTTTATTACCATACATTTTTTATGATTACCTTAGAACCAACCCTTTTCTAAGAAAGAGTTGTAGTTTTACCCAGGATTTTTTTTATGGCTCTTGCAACACAAGGCTGCACTACTTCCAGTTGCAGGGAAATGTGGGCTCCTTTGGAGTGAGATTTTCTTTCATAAGAATGTGCTCCCAATGATACAGACTCACCAAAGGTGCCTTTACACTTGCATTATAAACTCGTGCAGATGGAGTCTGGTAACACCATCATCATGTAATAATGTCATATATATATCATAGAAGGTGATTAAAGAGAGGGAGCAGGAGGCTGTAAACCCTCCCGTCCTTGTATTTTTCATTTCTAAAAGTTGGAAGAAGGAAGCAAATGAGGAGTGCATATCCTCCTCAAAGGCTCATGCTGGAGTGTCTGAATGTGTGTATAACCTAGGTGAGAAGAAGGGAGAGACAGGAACCCGAGTCTGTAACTTAGGTGAGAAGAAGGGAGAGACAGGGGAACCTGAAAGTTCTGTCTCTAAGCCAAACAAAGCCAAAGGCAGGAGGGGATAAATGGTTTGGGAATGTTTTAGGGGACTATTGTGAGGGTGAGAGCTAAGGAAAGGTTAGTACTGTTGCTGAGGGAGGAGTTTTGGGAATGTGTAGAAGAGTGTAAGGAAGTGAGCCCCAGATTGGTGTGGGTGAAAATGAAAGTGAATTACAAGAGTGGGTGACTGCTAAATTTTATTCACCTGGAGGTGAGAGCAGTAAAGAAGAGAAAATGTTTTGGGAGAAGTTTAGTGAGTGTGTCGGGAGTTTTATTGCAAGGGATCGAGTGTTAGATATAGGTGATTTGAAATTATGAGTGGGTGATGTGGTAGTTGTGGTTTAATAGGGGGCATGAGGTATGTGGTATTGTGAATAAAAATGATGAACAGCTTGTGCAGTTGTGATCTGAAAAAGGACTGGTGATCAAGAATACCTGATTCAAAAAGGGGGGCATACATAAGGAAATATGGGGAGGTAACAAATACAGAAAGGGGACATTATTGGACTGTGTACTTATTGGTAAGTATACAGAGACTCTTGGATGTGATTATGTTTAGAGGGGCAGTTGATGAAAGTGTTTCATAAGCTGAAGTGTGGCTGGAGTGGTTAGGACTGCAGATGACTTTCTTAAGATTAGGGATAATTGTGCATTCAGTTGGCCAGTTACGATTTTCAGTGCAAACATGGTTGATGGCGAGGTGCCAGAGGATTGGTAGAATGCCTGTATCGTTTCACAGTGTTAGGTAAGAATAGAAGTGACTTCAAATTACAGAGGTACAAGTGTACTGAGTAGGTGGTAGAGTGTATTGGAGAGCGGTGATTGAGAGGGTGGTGGCATTCAGAGAACATCGGATTAGGGAGGTACAATATGGCTTTAGGAATGGTAGAGGATGTGTGGATCAAATTTTTGCTTTGAAGAATATGTGCGAGAAATACCCAGAGAAGCAAAAGAACTTGTATGTGGCTTTTATGGCTCCAGAGAAAGCATATGATAGAGGTGCTTTATGGAAGGTGCTGCGAATACATGGTGTGGTAGTTAAGCTGCTAGCAGTGAAGTTGTTATCAAGTAAGGCATGTGTGCAAGTAGGAATAGAGAAAGGTGAGGATGGGTCTGTGTTAGGGTGGTGTGATGGCCCCAAGGCTGTTTGATTTGTTTATAGATGGGGTAGTGAAGGAGGTGAACCCCAGGGTCTTGGAGAGGCAATCTTTTTGGGGTGTTGGGAGCAGGGATTGAGTCGGTTGTTGAATGCAGATGACACCGCGCTGACGGCAGTATCGATTGAGAAATTGCAGAGACTGGTGTCTGAATTTGGGAGTGTGTGAAAGAATAAATTTCAGATTAAATGTGAATAAAACGGTTATTAGGATTAGTAGTGATGAGGAACAGGTTATCAGGAATGCAAGTTGAAGGAAATGGAGTGCTTTAGATACCTAAGTGGATATGGCAGTAATGGAAGTTGAAGTGAGCCATAGAGTTGGTTAGATGGCAAAGGTCATGGGTGCATTGAGGAATATGTGGAAAGACAGGATACTGTCTTTGAGGGGAAGTTGCATATATTTGTAGATACAGTAGTCCTGTCGGTACTGCATGGATGCAATACTTGGGTCTGGGGTAAAAATGTAAAGAGAAAGGGGGATGTGTTGGAAATGAAATGTCTGAAGACAAATTGTGATGTGGGGAGGGTTGATCGAATAAGAAATAATGGGGTAAGAGGTAGGTGTGGTAGTAAGAAGAATACGTAGGAGAGAGCTGTGGAAATGGTTTGGACATATGGAGAGGATGAGCGAGAAAGGGATGACTTAAGAGGATATTCATATGAGGTGGAAGGAAAGAGGAAAAAATGGAGACCAAGGAGGAAATGGAAGGAAAGGATGGAGTGAAAGATGCTTTGATGGCTCTGCCCCTGAACGTTCAAGAGGGTGCAAGGGCTTGAGTGAATTAGAGCAATGCGGTATACAGGTGATGAAGTGCTAACAGAGGACGGAACCAAGGTATATGAAGAGGTCGGGTGAGACCATGGAAAGGTCTTTTGGGTCTGTTTTTGGTTTCATTGCTTTGTATGTGACAGGTGGTGTGGCTGTGAGCAAACGAAGCCATTTCTTTGACCCAAGCGCTATCTCGCTGACGTGGGAATGGCGAACATGCGTGGAAAAAAAAGAATATATATATATATATATATATATATATATATATATATATATATATATATATATATATATATATGTGTGTGTGCAGAAGGTTAGGAATTAAGGAAAAGCTATTTGCAAGTGGAGGGCTATTTGTCCAGTCTTTTTATTTTGGATACTTCGAGAGGGACAAAAAAGCTACCACAGAATGAACGTTACCAGTTTTGGGGAAACAAGGATAAAAACAAACATGTTGGTTCATTTTCTTATAAAGTCATTCGGTTTATTAATTGATATCAAATTAAGTCTTGCGTGTTTCTTATACGTATTATTTTTTTAAGCGAGCACTCAGGATGGGTTTACATTATCGAGACCCAACACTCTGAAGTCCATGAAAGTATCCCATTTATTCGTATGTGATAATATTCAATTCAGTGTGTAATTTCATCCACGTTAAGCCAATTAGAATTTCATACATCACTGAACGTCTGAATTATCGTGTTGATTAATGTCAACAGTGTCGGAACTCTGTTGAGCGTGTTGTGGTGCCCATCAGTCTTTTTTTTGTTGTTGTGCCCATCAGAACGTCTTTTTTATGTTGTGGTGCCCATCAGAACGTCTTTTTTATGTTGTGGTGCCCATCAGAACGTCTTTTTTATGTTGTGGTGCCCATCAGAACGTCTTTTTTTATGTTGTGGTGCCTATCAGAACGTCTTTCTTATGTTGTGGTGCCCATCAGAACGTCTTTTATGTTGTGGTGCCCATCAGAACGTCTTTATGTTGTGGTGCCCATCAGAACGTCTTTGTTATGTTGTGGTGCCCATCAGAACGTCTTTGTTATGTTTTGGTGACCACCAGAACGTCTTTATGTTGTGGTGCCCACCAGAACAAATGTATTGTGGTGTTCACCAGAACGTGTGTTATTTCTCGTAAAAACACATCATTGTAAGCTTCGGTGTAAGACAGAAGCTTTTAAAAAAAGGTAACGGTCCCGATTATAGTCTGTAGCTATACCTCGTCTACCAGTAGGTCTACCGGAGGTGAGGAGGGAGCCTGGGCCACGGCCCTCACGGCCTCCTTCCATGTCTCGTTGACCCTCATGGCCACACCATCATCTACTTGCCGAGGCCGGAGTGGGCGTAGGGCTGGTCGTCGTTATTGTAGCCAAACATGAGTCGTCGCATGTGGCTCGGGTTGGGCGGGTCCTGACCTCCGCGACTGCCTTGCTTCACCTGCAGTTTCGCTGAAATTTAGAAAACGATATTACTCTCGTATAACAAACATGTCTACTGTTACATACAAGTCGAAGCCAGTTCATTAGGTCAGGTCATTTTTGGTAACCTCTGGTGACCAATATAACACCAGTTAGCAGAGAAGCGTGATGTGTGTTATCGAGGCTGGAACGTTTCTTTATGGTACAGCCACTGGGACACCACTAACGCAGGTGTGGTGCGTTACATTGTGGTACAGTCACTGGGATACCACTAACTTAGGCTGGGTGCGTTACACTGTGGTACAGCCACTGGGACACCACTAACGCAGGCATGGTGTGTTAAATTGTTGTACAGCCACTGGGACACCACTAACGCAGGCATGGTGCGTTAAATTGTGGTACAGCCACTGGGACACCACTATCGCAGGTCTGGTGCCTACCAAGACTGAATAAAGCTACCCAACTTTCCCTAGTGCTCCGCCAGGATAGCCAGTTAGACCCAACTACAGTGGGAGGTGGGTCAGGCTGGCCTACAAACACCCGTCAACCTACACGGTGCATGACCAGGAGAACCAACTGGGCGACAGTGGTCCACTCGCCCTTATGATTGGCCACGAGTGCAATTGGACCGATCAACAACGGTGAATACTCATACCAGGGGGAACGAAGCGGAGCGAGTCAGGCTGGTCTACTCACCCCCATGCTTAGCCAGGAGAGCCAGGAAGTCTGCGGCGTCCAGGGGTCCTCCCTGCTCCTGACTGAGTGCCGCCACCTCTTCCACACTGTCCAGGTTAGTGCGCAACTCGTTGAAAAACTTGCGCATGTTGGAGAGCACCCCTGCAAGAGGAGTACATAATTATATCGCGTGGTAAAGGCCTTATCTCTGTCCACTGAGGACATTCCTATACATTCATTTATTCATTGTCATATAATACAATGACTGGAATATATACGTAAAACACACACACACACACACACACATAATGAAGGAACAATCAGGATAGTACATGAGAAAGTTTGATAGGCACTTGTAAGAGACAGAGCAACGCGAGTGTTAAATTCTTTGCCCATAACAAGAAAATGTAACACATAGAAAACGGAGGTAAAGCCTAAACCACACACTCAGCCACTTCATAAATTACCATTGTTGCCTGACAAAGAACAGCACAATGGATATACTGAAAGGCGAATGCGCTTGTTCAAGGTCGAAGCTTGACTGAAGAATCGAAGTCTCTCCTTTTAGAGTGCAGACCAAACCGAGGTATTCGCAAAAGATTTTTCATTGTAATCAGGAGGGCAATGTGGTCAGGATGCAAACGGTACAGTATGTGGGTCTTACGTAGATGGCGATGTGGTGACGAGTGCACACAGATGGCAAGTTTGTGAATGTAGACAGTAATTCGGGACGAAAGGGCGTGTGCAGATGGTCGGGTATTTGGACGTGGTTGAGTGTGTCTCGGGGTATTGGATTGTTTGAAAGCGGCAGTGTATGGGAGTTGTGGTGTTTGGAAGTGGTAGGGGGTAAAGTTTCTAAGGATGGTAGTGTTTGGAGGTGATAGGGTGTGTGGGGATGGTAAAGTATGTTGGAATGGTGGGGTGTATAGGGATGGTAGAGTGTTTTGGGATAGTTGAATGTGTGGGATGGTAGAGTGTGTTGGAATGGTGGAGGGTAGTATTACCTCTTCGATTTAGGAATGTTGAGGTGATGCTCGGAACCACATCACACCCTCCGTGTCAGTAGGCTGTGGACGTCAGTCACCCAGGGAAGTACTATCCTCTTGACTCTAGAGCAGTGAAGTAATGCCCGGAACCATCTAACACTCGCTGTTTAGACTTTTCGTCTTATTTTCTGTCTCAATAGAACTAATCTACTAAGCTAGTCTCAACACCATCCTCCTACGTGCACAAAACACAGTTCGTCCTGGTTTTCGCTTCGTATATTCACGTTCTTTTCCCTTTTTCTCTTCTCGTTATAAATCTTTGAATATCAATACAGAAGAGTCCAACACTCTTATGGCCCTCTGTTTCCGAAATGGGGTGCGAAGAATCACTAGAGTCCCGCCTGTCTCTGCTGCCAACGTGAGAGAGGGTTCAGGCAGAAGCATTACAGGTGTCTCCCACAACCTTTGCCTCTCCAATAGACCTAACTCTTTTAGCAATCATTTCACTAACGCTCGTAGTCTTTCTAGTCTCTTCTGTTAATCGCCATATGGTTAGCACTTTTAAAGTCTTTTAGCCTTGTTCTGGAGATTAAACTTGAAGCCCATATGTTTTCCATATGGGTAGATCGTGTATATCTGGATTTACGGAAAGCATTTGACAATGTGCCTCATGTAAGTTTGGAGAACACACTGAATCTATGGGCAGGAGTAAGGGGAAAACTCTCTCGATGAATAGAAAATCACCTCCGTAAAAGAGAACGAAGGACACCTGTCAGAGGAGCCTTCCCGAAATGAGCCGAGGTCACCAGTGGCGTGCCGCAGGGCCCGGTCCTGGAACCACTGCTCTTTTTGATATATGTAAAGGACTTGCCAGAGGGACTTGACTTCATACTTAAAGAAACAGAGAGAGTCTAGAGGAGGTCAACAAAGATGGTACCAGAATTAAGAGAGTTGAATTTCAGTGAGAGGTTAGATACCATAAATTTGTCCACTATGGAAGAGAGAAGAGTAAGGATTAACTTGATTTTTAAACCAATGTGATGATGAGATAGTAAACAGGTCTTTGAAAGTTGCAAAGATACAACACCCAGAGGTCATAACAAGAAAGTTATTAAATCAAGAAGAGATATCATAAGAGCAGTGGATGAGTGGAATAAAGTGAAAGCTGAAAATGTACAAATGTTTAAGATGAATGACAGAAAAAGTTCAAGAGCTTGGGCCCAGAGTGTAGATTTCCTTCAAGTAGGTAATCACACACACATAGTGTGTGCAACTGCGCATACTTTTTTTTGATGAGGTTGTTATACAGTGTAGGCGTGTGAACTGTAACCCTGACGTACTGGTTAGGGCTCTCATCTTTTATGTTGAGAGGGTGTGAACGTTTGTGTGGGAATGCGTATTGCTGTATTATACTATTGTGCACTTTGATATGCACGAGTATTTTACCCCTTTGAGAAAATGTATCACACTGTGTTGAAGTTGGGGTGGGCGTGTGTGCCATCCACAGTGCCCCAGGTAGCTAGGACCACTATGTAGCTACTTTCACTAACCTACTTTTCACTAACCTACACTAAAATACGGGACGTACGTAGACGACCTCTTACCGAGGCCCATCGTTGGAATCTTTCCATCGGTGCGCTTGGCAACCGGTAGGTCGCGTTGGGGTTGGAAGCGTAACTGGGGCCGTTGGCGCTCACTCAAGGCGTCACGGGACGATGGTTGAGCAGCAGAGGTACCGGTTCCGCCTCCATGTAGTGCCCACAACCAGTACAACGTCTGGAGATTATCGTCGTCGAAGGCGGCCAAGGGCGACTGCATAGTCAGGGTCCCGGCGCCTCTGTTGAGTTCGGTGTTGTCTGGCGTATGAAAAAAAAAAAAAATCAATATTTCCCTCATGCGGTAAGTCTTTTATGTGAATTTTCAAAGCATTTTACAGTCTAGCAATTCATTAATGAAAGTGGGATATGCTAAAAAGACATAGATTTTGAAAGCAGTTGAATTTGCAGAAAGGAATGATTATAAAAGATCTCTAGGAGGGAGAGCGATGTGGTACAGTAGTGTATCAGCTGTTGTATTTGTGGCCATATCACATGACTGCTATGAAACACTTGTTATAAATCACTCAAAAAAGTTTGCATTCTCATCGCAAACCGTTAGGAATAAGAGTTCATATGTTCCATCAAAAATCCAGACTACTCAAAAATGAACTTGCATACACCATAGCAAAAAGGAATATCCGTGAGAGAAATTTGATACATTTTGGGAGTAATTGTAAACCTATAATCTCCTAGATAAAAAGAAATCATTTCTCACATTTAAACAAGAAAATCATAAGTTAATTAAGTAGCTTTTCCTTACACTGTATTTAACTTAGGGAAAGAATTAATGACCTTTAAATTGTTTTGGATATTTGCCCACGATGAACCCCATATTTTTCCTAATCGTTCACACCTTTTTTGTCGAATCGTTTGAATTTCATTGACTAACAACAATGATTTTTAGATGCTACTCCACTCCAAAAGGTAGTCATTCTTCTGTACAGAAGCTACGGTCTCTGACACATTGAGATATTGCCCGTAACAATACCTTATCTCTAATCTCAACCATTACCACATGAAACGAGGGATCACTGAAGGATCCACCATTAAAGGGCAGTGACCTGGTGCAACATCTGCCATAAACAGACACATTCATAGATCAGTCAGATGAAGGACAGAGGTCCTATGCCCCATTCACTAAGAACAATAATGGATGAAGCAATATCCATCACAGGGAGGCGTGAGGCACGCGGTTCGTTGAGCACTTATTACTAATAATGCGAGGGGTTGTTGGTGGATGATGCAAGACCCATCACGTATATAACAGGCTATGGGCTCATACAGAAATGACCAAGATAAAGATGGAACCACACACGTAATAAAGTATTTACTATGATGAATTAGAAGGCAGGGACTAGTGCAACATGTGGTGTTACTACAGTCAACAACAAAAAAAAGTATTGCCACACTTGTCGTGCTTTACTTTTTGAAACTCAGGACGAAGCGTTATGACACATATATTCTCCTTGGTGTCGTCATTTTTGGTACGCCTGCTCTTCTTATTTCGCAGTGTTACTACCAAGATAGGAAAGTGTTGGGCACTACTAAATTGGTGAAGGAACTTCCATGAATGGAACTATCAGATACGTTCATATTCCTATCGCCTGCTATGTGTTATGTTGAAAACTTTCCGGTGTTTGTTAGCAAAACATACGTGAACATTTCAGTAAAAAAGGTATGTATAGATATTTCATAGCTAGATATACGACAAAGAAAGAATACTCGGAAAATATGGCTGTCTTAAACTACAGAAACAAAACAAAATAGTTTTATTTCAGCTAAGTACCGTATTTCATTCATTATCAGAATATAACACACGGTATCTACTGATTATTCACTCGTGCTTCATGTATAGAGTCGGATCTTCTAGTGGAATACCTGACCAGGACGCTACGTTGAACATTTTAACGAGTAGTGAAAACATGATTGGAACCATTGTCTAGGTTAAGTTACCCATCCTACCAACCAGTGGCTGTGTGAACTGTCACCCATCTAAGCTGTGGACCATTTTCGACTCGTGCCACTACGGTCATCCTCCATCCTTATATATGAGGTAAGAGCGCTCCATATGCCTCATTTTCTTTCCTAGTTTAAACCATTTGATGTTTATATTAACGATGACAGTGAGGGTGGAGGGAAGGGGCCGCTAGGTTTCTTCAGTTTGTTTATGTTGTATATTGTATTAGGCTTATGGCTGAGGTTATACGCTTGGAGATCACTGCGGATATGATGGCGAACGCTTTTTGACAAGGAGCGAATTAGCATATAAATCGCCACTTGTGTTGCTCGCAGTGATATTCGAGGGCCATTCTCAGAAGAAATATGATTTTTATTCTTTTTATTTGAAGATTATTCATTCATTTAAAATTTTTCTCGAAGGAATTTTGTTTTTCGTCCGTCTTGACGTAGTTATTGGTGTGCTGTTGCTGCAGCCAGCGCCACTACCAGCGCCTCTAACTACCCACTGATGCCACTACCATACGCGTCCTCGCTGCCGCTGTACCACACTTCCACCACCATCACCGCCATCACCCATACGAACGCCCTTACCACCGCTATTGCTGGCACCACTAGCGCCACCACTGCCACTACAACTACTACAACTATCATGACTTCCCAGAGTCATCACTACGACGACTGTAGACGCTGCCACAAACGCTGCGAACGACTCGACGCGCCGTTACAGGGCAGCTCACGAAAGCCAGCCTTACCAAATACCATTATAAACGCCTCGATTTGAGGTCGCCATGTTACAGACACATTCGCTGTCTCCTTTATCAAGGCGAGTAATGTTGTTATCCCTCGTGTCGCACGTGTCCTTTACTGATGTCCTTTGCGCCCAAACCTCCCGCCCCTCCACGCTCCTAACCCTTGATCAATTTGCATAACTGCCGTCACCTCAGGTAACCCCCATGTCTGTCATTTCTAGCTGGCTTGAAAAAGATCGGGGGGGGGGGGGGAACCTCTCCTCCTGAGAGAGGTATGAGGGACGGCTTCGTACTCTCCTGAGAGATACGGACGATGACTTCGTCCTCCCCTGAGAGAGGTAGGGGAGCACTGCTTCGTCTGCCTTCCCCCTCACCCGCTAGTCACAGATTCCTCCTAATCTCCACCTTCCTCGTATCTCATCCCTCCCAATCCTTCACCCTCATATTCTCTCCTCTCTGCTCCCATCATCCCTCTTGCGTATATCTCCCCGGACACTTATCCATTTATTCTCGACCATTTTGTCAATTTAGTATTGATTTTAAGTCTATGAATTAACTGCCGTCGACCCGTTTCAAATATTTTCACGCACTTTGACAAATTATAATCTTCAGATTGATTTTATATACGAGCGCAAATTTATCAATTTCTTCTGGGAATAACCAGCGCGTGGAACTTGCCTCGCTCAAGGAACAGATGGCGGCAGGTTCAACCTTACAGTTGTGGAGCCAGAGGAACAGAAATAAAGTTTCGTGAAACAGTTATAAAGTAGTGGGGTAGAACATTACTGAACGTTGGGTGTGATCAAGCAAAGAATGAAGTCTGCCCTCTCGGTTCCTCCCTGGATGAATGTTACAAATAAATGCTTTATCAGGTGGAATCAACAATACCAGAGAATAAAGTTTTCAGTCACGATTACTTCCGGCAGCTTGGTCGATGGGATTGAATGCTAAATGTTAGCATTATGTAAGATTACTGTCGACGCAGGTATCTCTCTATATATCAAATTGATAAAGACACTCAGTAATACTTATAGTAGTACAGAGACCCATCTTGTTATCTATATGATTTATATAGAATTCAATACCCTTTGGTTGTCCATTTCATAACATATTGGTCTCTCTATAGTTTATATAACACTTTTTTTTTAGTTTATAAAAATTCTAATACCCCCCGGCTTTCTGTATAAGTTTATATAGAATTTAATACACCCTCCGGGTCTCTCTACATAAGATTTGATTACATGGCTCCGTGTTCCGAGAATCATCGTTGTAATTTTGTTAACAGGAACGTAAAATAAATGATAATTAACATGCTTCCAGCTAGGGATGTTATAGTCATTAAGTGCAAGACAGGCGGAGCACTGAACATCTCTATAACACGGTGAACATATGCTGAGCACTTACATAATACTGAACAAAACATGAACTATACTTCAAAGACATGCATACTATACTTGAACACAATTATTAGTACATTGAACGCATCCTAACACGCATATAAAACTGAACAGGCCTATTATACACTGAACACTTACTAATTGGTACATGACGTTGAACGGATCTATAACACAATGAACATGCGTATGACAACGAACTGTTCTCCATCAGGAATCATTCATGCATTACTGTGAACACGTACAGATGCGTATAAACACGTACATAGCTTGGTTTACGGAAGAACACGTACAAAACATCTCGATGGTATATGTACAAAAGTAATAAACACGTAGGTCATGCGATGGACTCATATTCAAAGCACTGTAATGTACACATGTCACTAATTAAGCACGAAACATTTTGAACAAGTACGGAACATTTTGAATACACAATGAACGCGTATTACTGGACTTTTCCCAATAACATTGTGAACAAATACTTGTCGATTTCACATCACGTATATATGTTCACGCTAGCACACAGCGCTGAGTATGAACATACAGCTGAACTCGTACCTGATGTTGAAGTTCATGATATTATGAACCCTGTGATGATGAACATAAAGCACAAATCACTAAACATGCACATAACATTGAACACTTACATAACACTGAACATATACCTGAACACGTATGTATGGGTGAATACATTTAACATCAAGATACGTTCATAACTCTATGAACACCTATATAACACTGAACGTGCATAACTATGAACACATTCTTTACGCTGAACACGTTCAAGACGCCAATAACATGCACGTGGCAGGAAACATGAAATAACACCGTGAACACGTCCTTAACACTGAACACGTTTATAACAAAAATACGTACCTAACAGTCAACATGTGCGTAACGCCACGAATACGTACACAGCACACACACACACACACACACACACACACAACGTAACACAAAAGTGTTTCCATGTGAAGGGTTGTAAAAGTCTTGTAAGTGATCCTGACATTCATTTACAGCTGAAGAACTGTAAATCGCAGGGTGCGTTAAACAATGCTAGGGTGCGCCGAGCAGCGCAAAGGGTGCGTTGAAATACATGGGTATGCCAAATAATGTGACAGAGTAATGAGTAAGGCGAAGGTGTGATGAGTAACAGCATCCAATTGTTTTTGAGAAGAAGAGTGTGGGGAGTAAGTACGAGGACGGAGTGATTAATATCTGAGTGCGTGCGTTGAAAGATCATCTGGTGATGAGCGACACAGGGTGACATGAAGTCATACTAAAGTGCAACGAGTGATTCCTGAGTGTGTTGGGCAATACATAAGCGTATTAAGCGACCCCTACATGGGTTATGTGACAAGAAAATGTTATTTGGCACAAGTGTGACGTAATGAGTGCGTCACGTAACGATTAACTCTGTGTTATGTTGAGAAGAGTGCGTTTGGCACAACCCTAGGGTGTACGACCAGGAGTGCGTTGAGTATGGATACTGTTATTGAAGAACACAGTTTGAATGGTGCGTTTTGAAGACGATTGTGTTTTTGGGTGTAAACATTATCCGAACGCACCCAGCACAGCGTCCAAGTGATACCAGATTGCGTTGGAAAGTGACACACTTCGTTATGAGATTGGGGGGGGAGGGAGTTCTATTACCGAACAACAAAGCAATATCCAGCTCACTAACGTACCTGAAAGAAGTGGCAGAGAGAGAACAGCATTAATGAAAAGCGGCAGCAGGAAGAGAAGCGAGTGGATGGCGGCGACCATAGCCAGCAAGACGTTCTCAGTTCCCTCTTGGCAGCAGGAGGGTCGTTGTGTCTGTGAGGACTTCGGGGGTTTTTCCAAACCCAACGGGGTCTTCCTCCTACGTCAGGCGAGCTTGTCTCCTCCGATGTTATCCTGGGTTTATCAATAAGGATGGAGAGTCCTGCGTGGTGGGCGGCTTAAGCAGCGAGTTGGGTTCCTCTCCTACTGGTGGGTGGCGAACGTGTGAGTTGCTCGGACGGTGGACGCCTTTATATACCTCCTGCCTCCGAGATCCCGCTTGTCCTCCGTCCCAACGTGGGAGGACTTCAGCCAAACGTTTGATATCACACTTACTTAAAGAAAATGTCTGCTATTTCATTTCTGTGGGGTTAACATGGGGGACATCGGATGATTACCAAATCGTTAATTACATATTGACAGTTATCATAGTGGACAGTGCGAAAGTAGATAGACTTTTCACGATTACTTTTTTTTTTTAATGCCTGTCGACATTTTCCAGGCTGGCCACAACTGTGGAGTGACGTCAGCAACCAAGACGTGTATGATTGGCGGAGACGGCCGTGGGCGGAGGTGTCTAGGTCACGCAAGTTTTTGGGAAGCGACAAAACGTTATGGCCAAATCTGTTATCTTTTGATCGCGTCGGTGTGAGTCCTACCAGCCCGGCGTAGGCGGAGGACGCAAGTGAAAATCCAACAAGAAGCCAAACAACAGAGTCAAAAGTCATTATCAGTTTCTCCTATGATGGTGAGGTGAGTGAGGGAAGCTGTATGGCCCCCGTGATGGTGAGGTGAGTGAGGTGAAGCTGTATGACCTTCGTGATAGTGAGAGGAGTGGCGTGGAATCCTAAATGCAGACGAAAAAGTGTAACTCGTGCATGCCTGGGGAGTGTATTTTTCATTCAGTTTTACATTTGGTAGGCTGGTGTTTTAAGACAAGGTTGGAAGGGGCAGTTGTTTGATGCTTCCCGAGTCATTACGGTCTACATATGTTTTGTCAGTGTCGAAGGTTGGTAGTTGGTTCTGAAATTGCTTGGGTGTGTGGGGGGGTCGGGTGCTTTTGTATGGAACTGAGTGCCGATGATATTGAGATGAGATTGTATCTGAAGTATTTTTTGTTTCGTTCTGTAGGTGTTAAGAGTTTGTGGTTCTAAATCAGCCGGTGATTGTTCTGTGTGCTCTGTTGTGTGGTTTGCAGTTGTCTGTTGGATGACGAGGCAGATGTGGCGTAGTTTAACATGGAACAGATGATTTGTTTGTAGAGGATACTAAGGGTTTCTTTCTCTTGTCAAAAATCTGGTACTGGTAAAGGTTTTAAGAACATTTCGCTTATATTCTTTGTGTTCATGTTTGTGGTGTGGGGAGTGAATATCTTACGTGTGCCGTACGTGATGCCTGTGACTTGTTAGGATGGAGTTTTGTGCCTCCTGCGTGTCGTAGAAGGCGATTAAGAGGACTTAATTAAGCTTGAAGTTATTATAAAAGTGGATTCCAACATCTCAAGTTTGGTATGACATCTCGAGCCACTTTCATCATAAGGAAACTATAGTTGTGGGATGTAGTTCATTCGTCTCTTCACAGATATTGCGTGACGTTTCGAGTGAATGTCAAATACATCTGGAAAAAATACTAGACAGTTTGACTGCAAATTCATTCATTCGTGAGTTATTCCTATTAGTATCATCTTTGCTAACGATGGGGGGTAGAGAATTTAACGGTACATTAATCCCAGAGACAAAAGGTGATCACTTTAGCCATGTTGCAATTAAATTTTCGTTTCTAACCCGACTGACTACGATAAGCTTTGAGACTTTGAGAACTGTGTTCTGAAGGCTAAGTGGAAGTGACAAAATAGCATCAAGTATGTGTATAAAAAGGGTATTAGAACCTGTGTCGTGATGGCTTATCGGAGGTAAAATGCTCTCTATACTATCGTCTCCATCGAAGCTCTGTCCTCGCCTGCTCCAGCAGCCCCTGTGATGCAATTGGTCGTAATTCAATCTTCCTCCACTACTGGATAATCTCGTTTGTATAATATATCACCTTTCGTCTCTCCTTTTCTTTTCACAGTCTCTCTCTCTCTCTCTCTCTCTCTCTCTCTCTCTCTCTCTCTCTCTCTCTCTCTCTCTCTCTCTCTCTCTCTCTCTCTCTCTCTAAATGACATTCCTATGTCCACCCATGTTTTGAAAAATTTCACCTTTATTTAGTTTATGTCACGTGTTCATTTATATCATGCAGGATTTTCTGTGCATTCTAGGCAGGACGAGGGATCAACACACACACACACACACACACACACACACACACACACACACACACACACACACACACGAAACATCCTTTTTCTTTCCCCATGACGTTGTGTTCGACTTTCCAAACTTTCCCTTCAACTTGATGCAAGACTCACACCTGGAGAGGCGTGTTGATGTGGGGACCTAACGGGAAGGGGCCGAGAGAGGGAATTAGAAGTCTAATTGAGAAGCTTCGAGACAGAGGTCGACTCCGGATGATACATTTCATTCTAAAGGTGTAAGATGTACCACAGATTACCCACCTCCGTATTATGGCGGATTTGTGTTGCCGTCCGTGACGCACTCACGGGTCGCTCAGGCTCTAGTGCATAAGTTCGATTCCTGGTTTCGGTATTCGGTCCACAGTCAACCCAGCTGTTTATCTCCCTGAGGGGTTGGTTGATAAATCGGGGACCTGGCTTAGGCATATATATATATATATATATATATATATATATATATATATATATATATATATATATATAGCGTTAATGAGATAGCCTTTACAAAGGCATTCATTTACCGATCCCGTATCAGCTAACACAAAAAACTATTCGTTTTTAAACCTGTTTTGAAACACAGATTCAAGTCTCTTAACCCCAGCGTTTTTGCACAGGAGGAGCATTGTCAAGTTACCATGTTTACATAAGGCAAGTAAAGCAGGTCAGGTGTCGCTGTCCGCGTGTGACTCTATAATTATTATAATATTTTTCTCTCCAGTCGTAACCTGACATTTTCCAGTTAATCCAGGATAATGGTGCTTGTCTGTATGAACCCTAAACCTGTATAGGACCACTTGCACAAGCAGTTTTCCATTTGCTTGGTGATGCACAGAGGAAAATCTTGGGCATGAGAGGTTAATATTAGATTCATCTGACACTCATCTTACATGAGACTCATTGTACACACGACAGTCATGAGTGAATGTATGAATCTCCGGGAGTTTTTTTTTCTTTCTTTTTTGGGCAGTTATTTTGCATAACGATGATCCGGGTAGTTATTACCCCTGGTCACGCGATTGCCTCAGCTGCGTCATGGCATGTGAGTTGGTTACTTTGTCAATATATTCCTTTAAAAAGTTAGAATTTGCATGTCACTTATTTTGCATAACGTTCATTTCGCATGGCACTGACGGACCCTGAAATGTAATTTGTGTACCACTTACTCTGAATTGTTAGTGTCCTAGATTGCCATTAGATTTTGTGCAGCAGTTACTAGTATAGCAGTGGTGGTGATTGGCGGTCATATACATATCAGGTTGGTCGTTAGTCGTATGACGTCAATCTCGGATCTTTCATGCATTCTTCTATACCAAGAGCAACCTGGGTGGTAGGGTTTACTTAATAACCTTTTTTCTCTTTGACAGTAAAGGTGAGTTTTAGAATAAAGAAATCATTCTAATAAGTTAAATGCGCCCAGAGGTGAGGGAGGGAGGGAGCGTGACATGCCTCCACCCACCGTGTATGGGGAAGGGGCACGACAACTTTACTACTTCGGTGAATTTCATGTTATATATTCCTGGCCCGCCTCGACCCGCGGCTCATGCACGCTACGCTATGTGAGGGGAATAATACTCCCGAAATACCGAGGTGGCTTACGGTCAACTGTAGAGGAGTATCATCGACCCGAGGATCTTAGGAGTTGCTGAAGGCGAATGTTATTGTTGAGGAAAGGCTTGCGTTGCGAGGGGTCTTGTCTTGCCGTCATGTGAAGATATTAAACCTGAAGTTTGCTTTAAGGTCATGAGGCACTGACAACTGTGCGCTTATTCCGACCTTAACCTCCTAAACAGCCTTCTGCCTCCTGCTTATCCTCGCGCTTTACGTAAACTTATTAATCTGTTGTTCCAATAATACGTTTCTTTTTAAGGAATCTGATTACCAGATCGTCTGGTGGGGGGTCGAAGCTGCAAGACTGCAAACACACACGGGAAGAGAGAGAGAGAGAGAGAGAGAGAGAGAGAGAGAGAGAGAGAGAGAGAGAGAGAGAGAGAGAGAGAGAGAGAGGAATAGCGAAGAAGGGAGAGATGAAGTGGATCTCATCTCACCAAGGGTGACTTTATGTGTTGTCTACCTAAAGGCGTGTGCGAGCTGTCATATCCTCCCACGACACCCTGATGTCAGACCCACCCCCGACCCTAGACCGTGCTCCGTCCCACCGCCCATCTGACCTTAACCCCTGAAGGGAGGAACACCTGCGGTATATTCTCCCGCTGATCCAAAACACTTCTGGCGGTAGTGAGGTCTGACGACGCGGAGAGCCCCTTCATTTATGTCCTGAAATTCTTTATCGAGTGTCAGGTTCAGTATCAGTATGTCCCCCGTTTTCTACCGTACATTTTCCCGTCTCTTCCATATATTTTCCCTGAGAGAATGATGTATCGCAGGTATTGGCGTTCGCTGTTATCATCATCGGCAACATCTGAGTTGTCTCGACACAGTTTTTAAGTGATGTGTGTTAGTTCTTGTCTGGCTTAGCAATATTTTTCCCTTTATATCACATTAGTCAAATGATAACAAAAAACTATATCATGTATTAGATCTTGTTGAATACTTGAAGATGATATCAATATTTTGACACGAGAAATGGACCAACGTATTTGTATGTGATACAAAACGTCGTAGATGTTGTCCCCGAATTGTAGATGTTATCCTCGAAGTGTAGATGTTGTCCTCGAAATGTAGATGTTGTCCTCGAAGTGTAGATGTTGTCCCCGAAGTGTACATGTTGTCCTCGAAGTGTAGATGTTGTCCCTGAAGTGTAGATGTTGTCCTCGAAGTGTAGATGTTGTCCTCGAAATGTAGATGTTGTCCTCGAAGTGTAGATGTTGTCCCCGAAGTGTAGACGTTATCCTCGAAGTCTGCATGTTGTCCCCGAAGTGGCATGATGATATTTCTGTGGTCCTCTTTGCTCTGAACCTAAAATACCTGATTAATTTATTACTACCTTTAGATTGGAGAGATGATATATGGTATATCCTTCAAGCATTTCTCTAGGTAGGAAGAACTCACAGTGGCCTGCGTTCCTGTGGTAGTCGTGTCTCCAAGTTTCACAAGAGTAACTTGAGCAAAGCCAAGGTCGTCTAGGTAAGCGCCCGAGGAAGAGGAGAGATTTCCCAAGTGAGGGATCCACGATCATAAAGATTTTAATCTGATGCTTCTCTAAGTTTTGATGTCATACCTTCGTGACCAGAGGACGAAAATCTGTCATAACTTACACCTCGTCCATATCACAACTGTTATGGACAGACGTATTGTTGATAAGTTAAACATCATCATCATACAGTATGCAGGTCAAAGCAGAGTGTACGCAATAGTCGCTTGCTTCTCCACGAAAATGACCATCGCTGTTGGAGACAGGTCGTAGTACATCTGACAACGTGTTAGTAAATATTCTTGTGGTCTTGTGGTTTCGTGGTTATAGAATACTAAAAGCCTTTTGAAATCTTAAACATTTTCTTCTCAAGTTTCGACATATCTGAGGAATAATGCCTTTATTGACCGATAGTTTCGAAAAGCATAATGGAATAGTTAATAACTTTACTTGGGCATAGTTCGAGTTAACGTATCAACACAAGACGTTACTTAAGCAAACACTAACGTTCATTTAAACAGCCAAGAGCACAGAACCTTACGAGTCGATGTGTCTGAAGCAGCTTCGATACGCATATGGAACAGTATCGTTCAGAAAGGCGAATTTCCCCCTTTTTTTCTCTCCTCTTCCACTTTTATCATCCACTTTTTCACGAGGATAGAAATGGTGTATGAGACGTTGACAAAATGGGAAACAACCTTTGTCCTTTTACATAGTGTTGCCCTCTATACCAGCAGCCTTGAGAACATATTGTCGTTAACTTTTGACATTAGGGGAACTCTCAGACGACGTTGCCTGCCTGTTGAATATCTGTTATACATAGAAGATAAGTTAATCTGTAAACCATCAGGAGCCAAGTGATGGCAAGGGATGCACATGAATATGCAAAGAAGGCAGACTGTTCTCATCTACGATGGCCTTTATAGGAGTAATCTCCCCCAGGGCCCCATGAATAACCCTCTCGTATGACCCTAATGAGACAAGTCCTCCTCATTACCGGAGCTGGGAGTACAAAGCTCGAGCCATCCGGGACTCAATATTCATTCGTCGGCTTGTGAAAGGCGTAGTACAAGGGAAAGTTAATCGTGGTTGTCCAACGAACAGCAGCCCAGATCACTGAGGAACATTCTGCATTAGTTATCCTTACATCCTCTCAATTGTTCATCTGCTCGCTTCCTCTCCCTTCTTCCTCCCTTGCCTGTGGCGGTGAGGAAGGATGTGGTTTCCAGGGAGGGAGGAGGGAGTAGTGATCAAGGTGGGAGCTCGTGGTGGTGGTGGTGAGCAAGGGTGTGTGTGGGAGCGAGCAGAGAAAGGGTTTGGAGTTCAAAGACTGTGAGATTCAAGATGTTTGGGGATATGGGAACTGAGGAGAGAGAGAGAGTCAAAAATTTGAATATAGGTGAAGTCTAAGCAGTGATTCGATAACTGGAAGGATTTTGAACCGTCACACTTCCTCTGGAGAGGCTGTATCCATGCATGGATCTAAGAAGAAGAGAAGGTTGGATTTCTACACAGAGTCAAGGAGGCGAGCAAGCACGTGAGCACTTTCAGAAGCACACTCCGCCAACGCTCGAGGAGAGATGCCCTCTGGTTCGAAAGCCTTATTGATGCCCGGAAACAGAAATATTTTCTAAGCTGTACAAAAAGAGATGGTAAAAAGAAGCATCCTGAGGGATACTTTTGGCTAAAGAACAGAAAGATGTATCAGTGGACGAAGAGGGGAAGTTGTATCACACCTCCTGGATAGAGGAACTCTTCGTTTCACGAAATATATATTCGCAATGTCTTCGCCTAATGTGAACCGAAGGATGACAGTGTTTTCCAGTTACGATACGCCGAATCCCTTGCCCGTATGACTTTACAACAGGAATGATAGAAATTTGACTACGAAGGGGAGACTGTGTTACAGGAAGAGTGGATATATACCTTCCAGTCCCCGGGCAGTAACGCGAGCTACGCGATCATGAGAGAAAGAGATGACTCATCGGAGGAAAGTTAGTAATCTTTTCAAGTATTGATAATAGCGTTTTAGAAGAGGAAGCTGGAGGTAGAGGTGCCGTGGATTAAATGATGCTTCCAGGAGTTTGAGATCTGAGGATCATACTAAGGCGACTTTGTGTAGCTTAAAGTACGACTGAGAGAAACGCTTGTAGTGTGTTGCCGGAGTGGGCCTAATGGTCTGGGATACGCTGAGGTATTCAGTACATAGTACCCCTTTGACATCATAAGCTTACCCATAATACTCTAGCCTGCCACCTGGTCGGGAACGAAATCTCCATTAACTACCAGACGAAGAACGTAACTACTCGGATTTGAGAACAACATGACGAACAACCGCGTCTTAAGACTGCCAGGGATTTGTTGTTGACGCTAGGCTCTTAAGACAAAACCAGTCTTCACCATCAGCCTGTTGCTTACCTGATGATTCAACATTGTCACGCTCGTCTTCGGTTACGATGATGGTCTTTGAGATAGTTTCATTATGATACAGAAGTTCGTCCGAAGTGACAGAAAATTATTACTCGTCTATTGCCTCCATCAGCACAGTTGGACATTGATTTTTGACATGGTTCTAGATACGCAACTATCACACATTAGCAATAAAGCAACTTTTGCACTACGAAATTCTCAGCTTAGAAACAAATCCTGATTCCACTTGCCGTTGGCTCAGATACCACTGGTGACTTCTTCACTTGTTTAGGACTTGCGATTAAAGACTAACTTAAAATAGCACAGTCCAGGATTTTCTTACTTTTGGTAGCGGAGCGCCCCCGTGGCCACAGCTCTACACCCAAACTAGCCAAACAGTTACAGCGTCCAGTCAAAATATTGTCACTTTTCGTGTACGCTACCCATATGGTTAAATTGGGGGCGTTGTACATTTTCTGAGAATGTCGAACTCTTTGCAGACAGTAGACAGCTGTTTATTATCACAGATCCTACGATTTTCATCCACCCACTGACAAAATAAACAGTAGGTTTCCAGAGGTCTGTAAGCGTTCCTCTCTTCCACTGAATAAAGACTAAAACCAGTGTAATTTGAATTGTACCAATACGCATTGCATGTCAGGTAACATATTGTCGTCTGACCTCCGTGAACTAGATATCTGCTACGGATTTTTGTTATTCACATGTTTAATCTTATTCAAATATCTTGCCTTCGCTGACGGTAGTATGTATCGATGTTTACTATGCCAGTCGAAATGGCGGACTAATGGTCATTGTAGGAAGCCCGTGATGTCGCGTGAAACCATCTATAATCTCCGACAGATTATTAAGACCAGGAAACGTCAGGATATCAAACCCTTCCCTGGTCATCTGTGTGGAAGTGTCTTAAACGATGGACCTCAGGTTGGGAGTGAGTCGAGTGAGTCTTCACCGCAGGGGACTTAGAGAGTCCATCAAACTTGTGGAGTTGAGGAGGTGGTATGTGAGACAGATAATAGTGGCAAGGAGGGACAGATTTTAAGCCAGATAACGCACAAAGTTTGGAGATTCAAGGTTGGCGAAGCGTGGTGGACTCAAGGTTCGCGAGGCGTGGAACAGGCATCGAGGTTCGCACAGAATCCTCTTCTGGAAAGTAGGATAATGTTTCTATATACATCATGACGTATGGGAAGGCTCCTTGCTGGCTGACCTTCACCGATGACATCTGTTAAATCCAGTAACATTCTCGAACAACGAAATCGTGTGCGAGAGTTATCGTGAAAGCTATAGAGCTAGAAATGTATAAGGTACTGATGGAAACGTCATTAGACAAGTGGTTCTCTGAAGGAGTTAAGGTATCAGAAGGTGTGGTTCATGTGGTAGTTGTTCATGATCGAGATCAGTGGTTTATAGAGATGGTGTTGGATAATGGTCGGGGCAATGGTTCATGTTGATGGTCGTGGTTCATAGTTGTGGTTTTTGAATATGGCGGTGTATCCTGACTGTGGTAGTGGTTCGTGGAGTTAGTATTGGTTCATATAATCGTGATAGGGACTCGGAGGAATGATGCTGGTTTATGATCGTGTTAGCGGGTCAATGAAAAGGTAGCGGTGTATGATTATGGTACTGGTTCATGATTGTGGTAGTGATTCACAGAAGTTTGTGATATTCAATCACAAAGGTATATACCTTTGTGACTGAATATCATAATGACCAAATATCATTTTAAAAGTGTTTATCAAAATGACTTAAAACCAGATCATATCCATCAACTCTCATTGTGAAAACGTATCAAAAGATCGTTATTAGAATTCGTGCATCCGTTGCTGTTTACGAAACCGTTGGGAAATAAGCACTTACGCAGTTGATACTTAGTTTTCATGATGATACTGATTGTCATAAAGAACGAATATGATTACAGCAATTAGTTTTCCTGCCTAAAGGCATTATCCAGGACACGAAAACCAATTACAGAATACTTTTAGATTTCAGCTGAGAACTGCTCACACACACACACACACACACACACACACAGAGGAGAACTACCACCAGTGAACTGCCATAAAACTCATTGCACGTCTTATGATTGTACAGACAACTCTTACAGTCCCTTTGTCCAATCAAGGATGATTAAGCTAAGTAGTTTGTAAATTAAGTTAAGGCCATCATCCGCTTTATGACTTGCTTTAGGAGTACTAACCCTCCAAAGTATAGATCTGCACTGTAACTCGGAAAAATGCTGTAAAAACTTTTACTTTTGAAAAAGAAAAATACTTTTGCACAAGGTATTTGATTCATGAATACGTACATATGTGTAATATATGCATTTATATATGCATTTGTCTTTATACCTATGTGAGTATGATGGTGTATGTATGTATGTATATGCGTGTATGTATGTATGTATATGCGTGTATGTATGTATGTATATGCGTGTATGTATGTATGTATATGCGTGTATGTATGTATGTATATGCGTGTATGTATGTATGTATATGCGTGTATGTATGTATGTATATGCGTGTATGTATGTATGTATATGCGTGTATGTATGTATGTATATGCGTGTATGTATGTATGTATATGCGTGTATGTATGTATGTATATGCGTGTATGTATGTATGTATATGCGTGTATGTATGTATGTATATGCGTGTATGTATGTATGTATATGCGTGTATGTATGTATGTATATGCGTGTATGTATGTATGTATATGCGTGTATGTATGTATGTATATGCGTGTATGTATGTATGTATATGCGTGTATGTATGTATGTATATGCGTGTCTGTATGTGTGTCTGAATACTTGGATTTGTGTATGTTTAGATGTTTGCCGTTGTGTGTTATGGGGGGAGACCTCTCCATTCATGTCACCCTGTCTCTTAACCACGGATATATATACCATATCTTAACATCATAACTACTTTATTTCTTTACATATGTAGTAGCTGATGTAGCCACCTCTGCTGTGAAGGGGAGAATGAAGAGTATGAGAAAAAAGAATGATCAAGAAACTGACTTGAGTTCGCCATGTTTGTAGACTTGACTTATGAAGATGGAGAAACTTGAGTTCCTCATGGGTTTGTAGACTTGACTTATGAAGGTGGCGAAACTTGAGTTCCTCATGGGTTTGTAGACTTGACTTATGAAGGTGGCGAAGTTATAGGGAAAGGGGAAAGACTAAAAGTAGAACAGAATTCCACAGCTTTACTGATCGAGAGAGAGAAAGAGAGAGAAGAAAAAAAATATCATAACGGCCAATCCTCGTGTGCCTGGTCGCCATACCAAGACTATAGGAAGCAGCAGACATCTGTGTGTCCCAGCTCCTGGCCATGGTGGCTGAGACACGCATAGACAGCTTAGAGGAGCAGTGACTGAAATGATACCTGTAGAGCAGGTCAGCAACATCATACTGATGGACAAGATTCAAGAGAGCTGATGAAAATGCCATCAGAGAGAGAGAGAGAGAGAGAGAGAGAGAGAGAGAGAGGTCTGGGAACCCGAGAGTTCCGGCTCTTTCCCTTCTGTTGATTAATTTTAGACAAATTTCCCCAGCAGGCATATCAAGCAATTAGAAGTAAAATGCGAATTAATTATAGAGCTGGGACCCAGTGCGTGAGTTTCCGACATAAGTTGGTCGGTTCTCGCCACCAGAGCCCTAGGCGCCCACGTGTGTGTGTGTGTGTGTGTGTGGTGCTATGTATATCACCACGCCCTCTGCATCATCTGCCCCCCTTCCCTCCCCCCCCTTCTCTCTCTCTCTCTCTCTCTCTCTCTCTCTCTCTCTCTCTCTGGACATGCTTAGGGAGACGGCGCAGGAATCAGGGCCGACAAGAGTCGTATGTAACTGCCTATTTGTATCGTAAGGGAGAGGGAGGGAGTTCAACACTCATCGGGTGGCCTCGCCACCTCCATCTCTTGGACTTTCTCGGCTGAACCTTCGCATCTTGTCCTCATTCACCGTTTCCTCAGTCGGTGTGAAAGGATTCCACTCGTCCAGCTGCTCTTATGCTGTACGAGAAACTCCATTGCATCTTTTTCCAAAAAAAAAAAAAAAAGATCTTGCCTAACTGCTTGTTTTATGGCCTCTGGTTGGCGTGTCATTACAGCTTTCAAACAATCATTCACAGTCGACATTTTCAAAATGGATTTAGGAACTTGAAGGTTATGATCAATTCACTCCTTATTCTTTTATCTTCCATTTTGGGCAAAGATGTATATTGGCTTTACTCTCTCACTGTTCCTCAGTTCTCTGAACTCTGGTACCTTCTTACCTTGCCTTCCTCTGGACCTTCTCTACGAGTTCTGTGTGTTACTTTCTCGTGTTGAGACGGAATTTGAGAAGCATGTCGTATTGACGTCCCAGGTGTTCGGTGTAAAGTAGTCGTGTGCTGAGCATTTCTCGAGCCAGGTAATGAAATGCGATCCTCATACTTGCCAGCGGGCAGCTCGTCTCATCATTAATTCTCCGAAACTTGAGATGTGGCAACATGTTAGACACACTCTCGACACTCAGGTCCCCCGTTGTTTTAGGTAAACACTCGTAGCATTTGTATAGGAAAGACGCTAAAGGGAAGGTTAGTGTTTCTCAATCCTTTGAGGTCACGCTAACAAACTCAGATGACTTCCATTGAACAGTAGCCTTAGGGAGGATGAGCCTTCACATAAACAGCTGCCCTGAGGGGGTTGTGTACTCATTTAGACAGCTGCTGTGAGGAGGATGTGTACTAATATAAGTGGCTGCTGTAGGAAAGACCAGTCTTCACACATTATTCATCTCTTGAGCCAAAGACCCGATGTTCTAAACTGCTCGTATGTGAATCATAATGCACTGGCATTTACCTGAAGCAAAGCCAGTGTAATTGTTTTAATGCCAACCTGAACAAAATAAGTTTAGGTTGGCAGAGCGAAGCGAAGACCTCGTCTGATCAGATAAGGGAAGTGCCTAACGATATTATCCGAAACGGTGGGAGAAAGAGAAGGTGGAGGAGGGAGGGAGAGAGAGAAGAAAAGAGAAAGAGATGCGTAGAAAAAAAAAGACAAATTCTGTCGGGACAAGAATGTGTCAACGTGACCAAGTGAGAATCATTACAGAGGTTTATGAGTCTTTTGATTAATCAAGTCTGCCGTCGTGAGGCTGCATCGCATCACTATCATTCAATAAACCAGCAAGCAAGTTGTGAGTGGCTGTCAGCCTCATCGAAAAATACAGATCGATCACTCCTCTTCGTAAGGCCAGCTGAGGCATCGCTGGGAAGGCGTCGTTGAGGATATGAGAGCCGATATGACAAGTGGATCCATCCCAGTAAGGGGTGACCTACTATGTACTTAATCATCCCTCGAAAATATCATTAAGTTAGACCGACATCTTGATCCACCATAACAAATTAGCACTGGTGTCTACACCCGTCAGTATACGCGTTCTGGTACCGTCTGGGTGTTGTGTGGAACAACCATTAACATACACATGAGGTATACATTCTCTTGGTAGCATCATTTCCGTATGTCAGTTGCACTGAGCCTGATATATTGGTCTGGTGGCCTCCTCCAGCAACACTGTACAGATGCATGGTATTGCGCTGTACCAGAGGAAGGAGGTGTTACAGTGAATCCATAAATGTATCTCCTGCATTGCAACATAAAGGCCTCAGAAGAAGACAAGGTCGTATGTAGTTAACTATAGCTGTAACGCTTATCACGCAAGGGACGAAGCTTGAGCTCGAGTTAAAATGTCACTCAGTTTATCAGCAATAATAACTCTTTGTCCTGGTCATTATTATCTCCTCCGGAACCCTCGCACATCTTATGGAGATGTATTTGAAATCCAATAAGGTGTGCTAATGAGGCAGACTGCACTCACTAATAACCTGCTGTCGCAGAAAAATAACTTGTTAGGCGATATAAAAGCATAATCATTTCACTCGCTTTTTAAGAATTATTTAATGATGTCGGGAGTTTAACTTTTCCATCAGAGCGAATAAACGTATCGTTTCGGAACAGAAGTCATCCAGGAACAAGAACTCTCACACCCAGTTCGAAATATAAATTGTTTGTGAACACAACACGGTATGTGAGAGTGTAGACACGCTCTCTTATTATTACACGCACTCATACTATCATTACATGTAATCTTCTCATTATGTCAATAGCTTAGAATCACCATCAACAAGCTATTTAGTTCTGGAATCGGTGCGAAACAGAGTATCCCTTATACATCAAACGGAACGTCTCTTGGACACCTGGAACGTCTTACGCTTAAGGCACTAGAAATGGCGTTACTCCTTTTAACATCTAGTTCCGTCAAAAAAATGGAATGTACAAACAAGAACGATTGTTTGATATTAAGCTGAGGTCGTGACAATATGAAGTATTCCAATGTCTGTATAACTGTCATACCATACTACACTATCTATAAACCTGTTATACCATACTACACTATCTATAAACCTGTTATACCATACTCCACTATCTATAAACCTGTTATAACACAACTGAATATTTTTCGAGCTGTTCGAACATCGTCCGCGGGGCTCGATCCCATCTTCTTGGCTGTTCTACAAACGCTATCTGTGTTTGGCGGTCTAATTCCTCAACATTTTGCTAACTCACCTCCTCCAAGCGGGTCCATTCCCTCCCGACGGTGCTGCGGTGCTGTCTCATCCTCCAAAGCAGGGTTCGAAATCCATGCTTCAAGTGCCACTCGTACACCCCCTTGTTTGATATGACTAAGATGGTCATCAATGAACTGTTTGTTTACATCTTGGCCCCACTAGACTCGATGTACCCACTGGTTATACATACTGCAGGGACACTAATGAATTAATCACAGGCTTAATTCACGAGTGTTGTAGCACATTGGTCTGGGGATTGCCATAGACCATCTTCCTCGGAAGGACTTTCGTGTTTCCTTGAGAAGACGAACAAATGGATACTTTTTTTCTCATCTGTTTCATCCGTTCACACATTTCTTTTTCTCTTTTGTACCTAGAAATAGAAGGTGTTTCATTTCCAGGCTTCATATAAGGAGCGACTATTTCGAATGGTGACTCGACCTCCGCTCTACCTTGCGTCCTTATGTGGTCGGTGTACCGATAGGCCTCATTGAAGTCTCGAGCAAGTTTCGAAGCAGTCGCCTTAACTAATACCTTCAGTCTCGTTTTCTTTTGTTAGGTTATCTCCTTCATGGTTCACGAAGTTGGAATTGATCAAGCTGGCTTTTTTAATGAACGATCCTTCCAGAAAAACCGTATGAAAAAGATATTTATTTCAGCCTTTGATTATGAAACAAACACGTGATTTCATATTTTAGTAGAACTGAGGACCTAAAGGCTTTCTTGTTCGACGACTCTGAGATCATAAACCACACACACACACACACACACACACACACACAGAAATTGGGTCCCACTAATGTAAAACTCCCTCCCCTTGCGGTACAAATTGGTAATTACAAATAGGTAATCACACACACACGCACACACACACACACACACACACACACACACACACACACACGCACTTCTATTATTCGTTGTCCCTTTCTTTTCAACTCCTTCAGGGAGAATATGCGTACAATCTACAATGATTTCATGATTTTTCAAGCGAGAGAGAATTCCTAAGAACTGCTTCTCGGAGGACGAACATCCGTAGCCCCGAGGTTAACAATGATAGAAAAAAAATAATCAAAGTTCATGGAAATGGAAATGTGGTCTTGTGTGTTGGTTGGACAAAGGCCTTCCCTCCACTCACCCGAACTGTACAAGTCCTTACCACAATAGTCGTGTCGACCCGGCTTCCCCACCACTACCACTACCACCACCTACCAAAGAAACCAATAAGTATAGTCAAATCAGAGAGAGAGAGAGAGGGGGGGGGGAGATCTGGGGCTTCACACAGCTGCCATAGCTTGTAGAGGGCCGAGTTATTGGTGGTAAATTATTTGCATCGCCTGTGAATGAGAAAGGCAGGAATGTATACGTACGTGCCTCATTCATCACACTGGCCAGTGAGAGAGGAATCTCGCGAAATAACGTCAATACAACGTATAATGCTTAAGGCACAAGTACAAATCCTTCTTGGTGTTCGAGGTTTTGATGTACTATGACAGTGTCTCGGGGAGATCTTAAGACATATGTCGTATAATTTATTGTGCCTCTTGCTCTGTGAGAATTCATGTATCCTCGTGTTTTGAGACTGTGATAGATAATCAAAATATTTCCAGGAGAGTATATATATATATATATATATATATATATATATATATATATATATATATATATATATATATATATATATATATATATATATATATGTGTGAGTGTGTGTGTGTGTGTGTGTGTGTGTGTGTGTGTGTGTGTGTCTGTGTGTGTGTGTGTGTGAAAGGAAAAAGAGCTTTATTTACTCCTGAATGGGAGCTGTTGGCTGGCTGTAAGGCTGAGAGAGTACTTCATTAACTCACCAGTCTGAGAAGCAGGTGAAAACTCCCATATCACGAGGCATTCCATGATTAATACATATCCTTTCGTCATGAATGGATTCTTTTTTTTTTGTATTCTAGCGTTCAGGTCGTCTCTGGTCATTTTCCTTGAGTTCGGAGCTTGCCAAGGAGTGATCTTCCTCAAGGGCGTTGTTGGTCTCATAGATAGTGAGGTGGTGGTGACACCAGTATAATCCATGTGGTGAAGCCTCCGGTCTTCGTTAGGCAGGAGACATAGGGTTGCGGATGTGTGGTTTGAAAGTAGTGCTGTCTTGGGTGTTTGCAGCTAGAACTGTTAAGGGCTACTATGTCTAACTACTTCTTTATCAAGGCTTCTCCGTCACTGTTGGTGTATCCGTGTGAGAAATAGTCAACTGAGCCTAGAAAGGATGAGGAGCGAATGTACGGAGTAAATTGATGCCTTCAGAGAATGCGATAAGGAGAGCCTCACACAGTTTACACAGAGAATGAGAAGTGAGGCCTGACTCCTTGTATGGTTTCAAGGTTGTGAGAGTACCACAAGGATGTGACACGTCGCCTTATTTGTTTATGCTGAAGATGTGCGACTTAGGTGGGGGACACTTGGTGGTGGCGGTGGACGAGTACTGAAGCTGTTAGATGCATGATAAAGCTACACATAGTGAAGCTGATGGACACATGATGAATTTGGTAGACACATGATAAAGCTTAGTAGTAACTTGATGAAGCTGATGGACCCATAGGAAAGCTGGTTGACAGAAAAAGCTCATGGATGCGTGTTGAAGATAGTGGAGACATGATGAATCTTGTGGACACATCATGAGGCTGTTGTCATAAACTTGAACGACAGAGAATACAAACGCAGCAGACAGCAGACAGCTGCCTCTTTCATCACTGCCAAATGGTCCTCATTCACTTTCCGGCCCCTCACTACACCTTGTCCCCTCATGGTTCCGCCGTCAAAGTCCATCTGCTGAGGGGCACCTTGTCAGACTCGTACACAATGGCATATTCAAATTTTCCTCAACTCCGAATAACAATTTTCTTTCTCTCTGCCAAGAATAGCTTTAGCCCATTACTGAATTAAACATTTTCTTCCATTCTATTTCGAGCCTTCAGTGTTTCCTTCCTGTCGCTGTGTCTATCTTTTAAGCTCATGAAGTCCATTATCATTGCATGTTGTATTGATATCCCTCCATGTGTTATACATATTTACCTGTATGTGCTCTTCAGATGCACTTTGCACAATTCGTGCAAATATTCGGCCATGATCAGTACGAATGGTTCACTTGTCCAAACTCTAGCATCTATAGTCGAAAATAACTCCTTATTTTGTATTCGTGTATGTTCATATGCTTGTGTATGATTGTTTATCATAGACAGTTATTATTTAAGCAGCTTTTATCAATCAATCAGCATTTCTGTTACACAAGAAACCATCGACTGATCGATTCAGAGAACTTTTCTACGAAAGAGTTGTCGGATGCTGCCTCCAAATGGCTACCACGGTGTCTCCTGACAGTGTACATCGCATGATAATCGGAAATGTAAGCCCAGTTATGAGCCAGTGTCTTGACTTAGATACTGAGACAGAGAGAGAAGAAAGGTCGTAGATTAAAATGACCTTAATCTTCCCTGTGGTGGAAATGGGAGCGAGGCGCTGCTTGGGGTGCCCTGGGTGAGGCGCTGCTTCGGGTGCCCTGGGTGAGGCGCTGCTTGGAGCGCCCTGGTAGAGGCGTTACTTTGGGCGCCCAGGGGGAGGTGTTGCTTAGGATGCCCTGGGGGAGGCGCTGCTTGGGGTACCCTGGGGGAGGCGCTGCTTGGGGTACCCTGGGGGAGGCGCTGCTTGGGGTACCCTGGGGGAGGCGCTTCTTGGGGTACCCTGGGGGAGGCGCTGCTTGGGGTGCCCTAGGTGAAAAAACACATTGAAAAGTTGTTTACATTTCCTCTCCAAACGTCAGTGAATGAGAGGGGAGTAAGACCGCCCGCGGCCAGGGAACGTGGCCCACTCCTAATGGCCATTAGTGGTAATTGAGGTAAAATCAGTGGAACGACTGTGGCGAAGACTCAATGTAAACAAGTACAGAAGGCCAGCCCGGGCTGAGGTACGGGAGGTGAAGCTTACAGGGAGGATTGTTATGTACGGCATGGAAGATAAGGGGGAGGGAAGTGTATATATATATATATATATATATATATATATATATATATATATATATATATATATATATATTGGAAGAGGTCACAGTAGTACGCGTGATCTAGTATATTTTCCTGTGGTTTTATGTAGAGAGAGAGAGAGGGAGAGAGAGAGAGAGAGAGAGAGAGAGAGAGAGAGAGAGAGAGAGAGAGAGAGAGAGAGAGAGAGAGAGAGAGCGTCTTACATTACAATCAGGCTGTGTGCATCACAACTTTATCACCTCGTTTGAGGACGGGATCAAGATTTGCTGGTGTCATTTTGGCAGCCAACAAAATGCTACCACTAAATCTTTCCATTTACGGAAAGACTCCCTGGATCAAGTTGTAGTTTCGTTGAACCTCTTGCCGCATATCATAGATTTAGTGACGTAAATATACGTAACAGTGACGTATTTTCGAGGATCTGTCCTGAGGCAAATTCCAGTGGGGCGGTGAGAGAAGAGGCGAGTGTGGACCTGGAATTGTTAAGGTTCTCCATGACACACTTATCTTTCGCAGGAGGGCTGGGAGATTCCGCTGCTATGGAACCCAGAGCGACTGACGTGTTTGCCAGTGCACTGAGGACAGGTTATGGCAGTCCGTGGTCGGACGGGGACAGACTATGGCAATCCATGGTGGGGCGGGGGCAGCCTATGGCAATCCATGGTGGGGCGGGGGCAGCCTATGGCAAACCGTGGTCGGACGGGAGGCAGCCTATGACAGTACGTGGTGGGACGGGGTCCGTTTTAAATATTCACATCATTTGGTGGTGAGAATCTTACGAAAACAACAGACCATTGGCATGTTAACAGTACATTAAACACTAGGTATATGACGACATATCAAGAATGGTGAGCGTTAGTTGTTAATCAGAAAATCATGGAAGTTAAGAATGCTCGAAGACCACCTCACTGGAAGTGTTTGAATGCGCTGCCCGTATGGCGATGACTCTGGCTTGGGTACACCAAAAAGGGAGGAAAGGCAGGTGACTATAATCATCTACCTTACTTAAAGGATAAGCGATAGATATTATGTAGCTACTTAAGGCTAATGGGCGACATCAAGGGACGGGGCATAATGCGCCGATAATGGGACCTGCCTCTCCCCCAGGGTAAAGATCTGGTGGTGGATGTCTACTGTTGTCTGTGGGCTGGGAGTATCCCAGCGACTCCCATCGTATCATAAAAAGCTCCTCGCAGGTTGACTGTCCTCTGAGTTTCAAAACGTCATAGTTTACCAGTTTATGTATAAATGTATATATGTCCTACCTGTCTTTCACGAGCGTATACTAACAGTGACGTACTTTCGAGGATCTGTCCTGAGGCAAATTCCAGTGTCTCTTCTTCAGGAGAGACACTACTCTAGTCTGGAGGTCAGTTGCGGGGAGAGTGGGGCGGGACTTACCACAGTGGATGACTTGACGTTGACGAAGGAGCTAATCATGCACGGAATTCATTAGGTTGTCCAGAAGTGGTGGTGGGGTTAGTTTTATATCGCCACAGCGACTGTTTCATCACGTGATCTGAGGGACGGCGATGGAGATCACAGAGATGGGAGCTAGGAAGGACAGGACACACAAGGCAACTTACGTGAGCGGCGAGTGTGGACATGACAACCTACACTGACCCCTTTGAATTATCTGTTGACGAGACTAGAGTGGGAGATGCTGCTGCCTCTTAGGATACTTGGTTAAAAGGATGTGGAGAGGACGTGAAGGCAATTATATTACACCAGGAGGGAGTCTGTCCCATAAAACATGAGCCTCTTATCAAAGGAAAGCGCGTTCCCTAGATGGCCTCGTTGAGTCTCTAAAATGTTGAGTTTGCGATGTACCGGAGTGGAATCATATATATATATATATATATATATATATATATATATATATATATATATATATATATATATATATATATATTGGAAAGGATCACAATTTTGCGCGTGATCAAGATATTCCTATGAGTCCACGGGGAAAATGAAACACGATAAGTTCCCAAGTGCACTTTCGTGTAATAATCACATCATCAGGGGAGACACTAAAGAGAAGTAAAAGTCAGTTGATATACATCGAAGAGACGAAGCTAGGACACCATTTGGTAAACATGTAATTGTCCAAAACATACGTATGTAAGTATACACTATATACCATACTTCGTATAGTGATATACTTAAGTAAAATACAAGGAGAGGGTCCTTATGATCATAGCTGAGAGTTACGTGTCTGTCACGTTACAGTGGAGGAAGCATGTGGCATATCTGTCACGTTACGATGGAGGAAGCATTTGGTGACATTAAGGCGTCACAGTGTCCACTACCAAACAGGGAGGCTGTGCTGGAGGGCACTAATATAAACATTATTGATCTGACAGCAGGTTGAGTGACAGGGTTGGCCCAGACAAAGACCCTAGTGTGGTGTGACGGGCTTGGTGGGCGCCGCTACGGGCCAGTGGTCACCTGGCGACGGCACCGAGAGGCCACTTCTCTTCCCACACTCGCCACACAGACTTCATCACTCGTACATCACCGGGACCCCAGCCACATAGACCACGTCTTGCACACTCGCGCCTCCACTAACTAGTTTAACTTAGGCAGTCTCGTTAGTCACACCTGCAGGAAGAGGTGCTCACAAGAACTTGGAGACTATGGTCATCTACCTGAGGAGTCGGTGGGTGTATGTATGCCTGTTGACCCTACTCTCTACTGCAGTCGGATCCTTCGCTCTGAAGAGAGGTCATGATGACCACATCCATCTGAGGACGAAGTCTGCGAAGGCTGCTGGGAAATATAGCATCCCGACTCGTTTGGAGAGTTCTTCACTCTCCCTCCGGCAGGATGATGAAGCCCCCGGGAGCGAAAGCCGTAGCCACGACCACAACCACCAGCACACACTGTGGCACCCCAACTGGGAAGAGGCAGAGCCCAGACATCCGCTTCTTCAGGAGAGACACTACTCTAGTCTGGAGGTCAGTTGCGGGGGGAGTGGGGCGGGACTTACCACAGTGGATGGCTTGACGCTGACGAAGGAGCTACTGCCGGAGGTGCTGCAGGAGGTGGGACACTATTTGCGTGTGACTCACCTCGTCATCCTCACTCACCACAATAACCAAGGTAAATGCATCATCCACATACTCGGACTTCTATACGTGACTTAAGCTCCCCTGCCCACCGCAGCTTTGGTAGTCACCGCTAGGCCAGAAAACCTTACTCACACCACAGTGCCAACACTACTGGTCAGCACCACAGTGACAGCTATAGCCGTCACAAACCACACCCGTCGGTACAACAGTGCCAGCTACACCAGTCATTACCACAGTGCCAGTAACTCGACTGACATTCACTGGGGTGCATTTATAAAGACATAACTACTGAAGTCAATATATGGAGCTGTTGTTCTTACCTCGTTAATGGATGGTACGTTGGTAGTCTGGTACTGGCTGTGGTAGAGTCTGGTACTGGCTGTGGTAGTCTGGTACTGGCTGTGGTAGAGTCTGGTACTAGGTGTGGTAGTCTGGTACTGGCTGTGGTAGAGTCTGGTACTGGCTGTGGTAGTCTGGTACTGGCTGTGGTAGAGTCTGGTACTAGGTGTGGTAGTCTGGTACTGGCTGTGGTAGAGTCTGGTACTAGGTGTGGTAGTCTGGTACTGGCTGTGGTAGAGTCTGGTACTGGCTGTGGTAGTCTGGTACTGGCTGTGGTAGAGTCTGGTACTAGGTGTGGTAGTCTGGTACTGGCTGTGGTAGAGTCTGGTACTGGCTGTGGTAGTCTGGTACTGGCTGTGGTAATCTGGTACTGGCTGTGGTAATCTGGTACTGGCTGTGGTAGAGTCTGGTACTGGCTGTGGTAGAGTCTGGTACTGGCTGTGGTAGTCTGGTACTGGCTGTTGTAGAGTCTGGTACTGGCTGTGGTAGTCTGGTACTGGCTGTGGTAGTCTGGTAATGGCTGTAATTGAATCCAGAGATTCAGTTATGAACACCTTTTCCCCAGTGTTACCTCATATTTGTTTTTCGAAAGAAAAGAGACAGAATATTTAACGAAAGAAATTAGTGAATGTACGAAATATCAGTGACATTTAGTAACTAGTTTCCACAAGTTTTTATGTCTAATTGAGTCACTGTTGATAAACATTTGTTCTTCACACGAAACGCACAGTGATGCAGTTGTTCAAGTGGTTTGTGATGCTATAATTGGTTCGTGGTTTCTGCGTATGCCATTTAGCTAGACGTCTAACATGAAAGTAATGTCTCAGATTATTTCAAATTTGCTTGATTGTCCCATTCATATTTCAGTACCTTCGTTTTCTATTACTCTTGTTTTATTGCGTCATTTAACGCTTATTGTTTTGATGAGCGACACTCCCGTTTTCGCAGACCGAATCTGAGGTGTTCAGTATTTACCTTTTTTATGAGATAGATAGATAGATAAGCTAGAGAGAGAGAGAGAGAGAGAGAGAGAGAGAGAGAGAGAGAGAGAGAGAGAGAGAGAGAGAGAGAGAGAGAGAGAGAGAGAGAGAGAGAGAGAGAGAGAGAGGAGTCACTTGACCCAGCTGGTGTTGTCTTACCATCCCTGCAGGTGAGTGCCGGCGGGCGGGCGTGAGGGTGTACCGTGGGCGGCGTCGGATGATGGGCGTCTCCTGCACCAGGCTGGACCTCCTGGCTGGACACTACCCTGCCATCCTCCTCCTCGCCCACGCTGAGGTCAGAACCTTCCCCACCTCACCAGTGGCTCTTTGACCACATCCTGACCCACGCAATTCCAAGCATATCGTTAACTATCTTCCTCTATGTGTCCAATACGACTCTTCCTACTATATATGTCCTATCTTCCTCTATATGTCCAATACTCTTCCTGCTATATATGTCCTATCTTCCTCTATATGTCCAATACCCTTCCTGCTATATATGTCCTATCTTCCTCTATATCTCCAGTACTCTTCCTGCTATATATGTCCTATCTTCCTCTATATGTCCAATACCCTTCCTGCTGTATATGTCCTATCTTCCTCTTCCTTTCGTTGGTATATGACTCTGGAACATATGAGCCTTTCCGAATGTCTTGCTCTGCGATTCGTTCTTCCCTCTGACATCGCTGTTTCATTGTAATACTACGCTAGTGTGTTCATTGGTGGCCAGAAATCCCTGAATCCATCTCGTTGTATACATTAAAAAAAAAAAAGACATAATATAGTGACGGAGTCTCCCCTTGCCTGCCTGTCTGGTTGAAAGGAATAACTCACTCGGATTTACTTCGAACTGTTTCGTTTCATCTGTCCTCCTACGTCGTGTAATATGACTGTTCCAAAATCCATACCAGCTGGTTGTCATACTATTCTTTTACATAGATCATTGAATGTTGCAATAGATCTCCTTTTCTGTCATGTTTTTCCCCAAATCATATTGATAAGGGGAACATCAAGTTCTGAGAACCACTAATAACCTTGTCTTGACCCATTGTGAGTTTTGATGGAATAAATAGCACAGATTTGCTTCGAGCTGTCTCGTTCCTGCTGTATTCGCACACCAATATGATATTCTGTTCCAAGGTCCCTACCCGTTGGTTGTCACAGGTTTTTCTGATATATGTATCGATAAATGTTTCAATTGAGTTGCTTTTCTGTCTTTGTTCTCTTCAAATTACATTGATAAAGGGAGCATCAAGACCTTCCAAATTCCTTTTGTGTATATCTTATTAAACTACTGATAATGTCATTTCATAATCGTTGCTTCCCAGACACAGCCTCTCTTGGAAATTAATAGTAATCAAATCCTATCATTGTGTGATGAAAGTATGGAAAGACGTAGGCAAGTAATCTGCCTGCGGTGAGTGAGGGAGAAGAATCCTGGGGAATAGAGGGAAGACCTTGTTGTCTCTACGGCAGGACGGCGGTGGGGAGGTGAGCGAGGAGCTGAGGCGGGTGTCGCAGGCGGTGAGTGAGGGGAAGGTGATGACGCCTAACCTGGTGGTCGTTCTCCACGCCCACACCCGTCTACTGCTGCCGCTACTCTCACACAGACTCCATCTCTGTGCACTCCAACCCAAGGTAAGGCTCTCTCTCTCTCTCTCTCTCTCTCTCTCTCTCTCTCTCTCTCTCTCTCTGGTCAAGTGGAGATGCAGATCTGAGACGAGTCGTATGCATTTAGGCCCTGTAGAGCTTGGAAGAGCCATAGGCACTCTTTACACAGTCAACATAGACTCATGGCGTCTTGGCACAGATGATCAAAGACATTCAGAATGCTATGTGGGTTTTAGATAGTACATAAGAATGAAATATCTAACACAAAACATTTTTTTTTATAGATATGAGTTTTTTGTTTCTTTGTTTGTTTGCTAAATGTTCGTAAAACAGCGGTTCTGGCAAAGATATTTCGGTCAAATCAGAGGTCTTTCGCGAAGTGAACGTGGACGAATTTATGTTAGGGTGAATTCTAGGAATACAAGCAAGGACTCTATTAGGAATAATCACAGAAGGAAAAGGTGTATTCTAGGAATTAGATTAGATGTTCTGAGCTAACCAGTAACGTATGAGTTTAATGTGGTCAATGAAACTCTCTTTAACATCACGTATTCTAGGACGCTTTCAAGTCTGATGGATCTGCTTCAACATTTTCAGATCGTACAGTGAACACAAAGCGTTTGTCCAAAGTTTTATTACACCATCTCTTTTTATCGGTCAATATCACTTTAATTAACAAGATATTCTCAGGTAAATACTAATCAATATAAGTAATAATTCCTGATAAACAATTCATATTTCAGGTTTGGGTTTATGTTATTTTCTTTATTTCTTCTCGCCTCGAAGAAGAACCTACTCACGAAAGCCAAACCATATCCAGCTGGGCTAGGGTAAACACTGGAATGAACCAACAACATCAGAATGGACGTATAAATTGCCGGAATGGACCATCTAGTGTTATGACACCACTTACCTTGCGTGTATTCTCGCATCATAGGATATAAGTATTTTTTCTTTCTCTTCTCTCTCTTTGTCATATATATATATATATATATATATATATATATATATATATATATATATATATATATATATATATATATATATATATATATGTATATATATATATATATATTCCTATGAGTCCACGGGGAAAATATATATATGCAAAGTTCATTTTCTCGCCTTAGCGAGATAGCAACAGGAATAGAAAAAAAAAACGGCCTTCCTTGTACGCATTCACATCAAGTCTCATGTATAATGTACCCAAATCGTAGCTTTCCCATTTACAGCCATGCTCTGCAAACTGTCCTATAGTCTACCTTACCTTTTTCATAAGTCCTGGTTCAGCACGCCAACGCTTTTTTCTTAATCCTCTTCGTGACGAATTTGAATATTCTAATTATCGGAAGTACCATTTGAAGGCTTTATGCTTTCAGTGTTCTAAGAGACCGTCATTAAAACCAGCTGATCTATTCGGATTTATAATTCATGAAAGTCAAAATTTCCATTTTCTGTCTTTGGATATGTTTAGGCTGATGATATGTTGGATAGTTTCCCCTGATGAAACTTATGTATAAGACGCACTCTTTTAAGTGTGGCAGTCTATGTTTCACTTTAACACACTGAGCATGGGTTAGATGTGTGTGAGAGTGATGTTCATAGGCTGTATGTACTTACATGTCCCCCACACCAGTGAACTAGGAGGGAATAATGACGATAGACAGGAAAGACTAAGTAAGCATGTTTACACCCTCTGTCTCAGGGAAGTGTGGTACAGTTCAGGGAAGTGTTCACTTTCGAGTCTGGGAGGCCGGTAGAGGAGGTGGTGTGGGCTTGGCGGCCGGGACTTCCCTTTCGAAACCTTCCCTTCAGGGGCGACGTCATCGCTCCTAGGGACTTCCAGGGCAACACCGTCAGGGTAGCCGTCATCCAGGTGCTGTATAAACGATTACACAGAGGATCTGTCTCTAGAGAATTTATACGAGAGAATACAGTTTTCTGCATGTTACCTTCCTGCTTTGTGTTAAATTTTGCGGAGAGTTAAGATGTTAAGTTATGATTTCATCATGCAAAGTGGGATTAGGATCAAAGCCCGACTAAAAGAGATGTAATGTTTTTGAATTAATGAAAACCTTTAGCAGAGATATGAACACAGATAGACTTAGGTTATTCCTCACACGTTTTCACTGTAGAATGGTCGAAGGTTGTACAATGTTCTGTGAGAGTTGGTTGGCTCTCGTCCCACAGAGCGCCCCGCACGTGATCCTGACGAGGCTTCCTGACGGGGAGCTGCAGGTGGACGGCTTCCTGGCTGACCTCATGAGGGTCCTGGAACATCAGCTCAACTTCACGTGAGTCACACCTTCAAGGGAACTGTTGTTCCTCGTTAGGTTCGCTAGGTGTCGTCTACCTGGCGCGGAACCTTGTCATATGTCTTCCCATTTTCTGGTGTCCACACAGGCACTGTTATCATCAAGTAAATCGTCACAGTGATGAGCTTAAGACATTAAAATCAATATTTACGATTTCACTGGCAGGGAACATGATAGACAGGTTATTAAGAGGATGTCCACAGTGTTTTCCAGCAGTGTGGTGGATGTGGGTGAGGTGGGCACCATTCCTCTGGGTCCCTACCTGCCTCAGCGATCAAAGTTCCCGGCGTACACAGAGCTACTCTTCCCTTCTCTGGCTGTGGATTGATGGTATATAAGTTAGATCATTGACAAGTTTGATCCCCGTGACACATAGGGTAATATTCATGATGAAATAGTTCAAATTTATCCCCTATCGATTCCTTATCAGAGAACGAACTCCCTTGAGTTAGCGTTATTGACCATAAGTCACCAAGGTCCCGCTCAGTGTCGAGCCCTCATGGGTTCGAATTCTAGGTGCGGCTACCAGCTTACACCCCACCCAAGTATTCATCCCTCCCCTCAGGGTTGGTCGATAAACAGTTACTTGGCTTAAAATGTGGTGTGTTTGAGTGTGTGTTTACACATGAAAGTAAAGATCTGCTCTCTCTCTCTCTCTCTCTCTCTCTCTCTCTCTATATATATATATATATATATATATGGTTAAGAGACGAGGCACCTCGAGTGTAGAACTCTCTCTCTCCGTAACACATAACTAGTAATCACACATAGTAATCACACACGCCACCATCAGTTATGCAAGGCTGCATTTGACAAATGGAATTACATTGCCCACAGATTCGCCTTTGCTTTTCTTCCTGAATCATGTATTATCGTCATTTGACATCCCTCTCTGCTCATCTAGAATATCATTAATTAATCCTCAATTGAAGAGCAGTGTCGTCTCTGGGTGTTCATGAGATTTAAATCTTTTTTAATGATGACTTTGAGACTCACTCTGTGCCCCAGCATCTGACGACAGCACAAGACCCTTCGTTAATGGCTGTCTGTCAATTGCTAGTGACTGGCAAAATATTTGTCGAGGCCACACAGTGCCATTATGAACCTCCTCACCCCAACCCCCATTCACAGTGTCCACCTGTATAAGATGTGGTATATTGTCTGACTGAACCGTAATGACTGGTACACTATGACAGGAGAGAGACTCAACTATGTCGTGAGAGACAGTCGATGGAGATTTAGTATTGATTTCAGCTGTGGACCACTCAAGATGCTAACGTTTGAATGATTTCCTTTACATGTCTGGACTTTTCTTTTGTGTTCGTCTCGGTCATTTGTAGCTTAAGTGGTTTAGCTGGAGTCACAGAGTAGGTATAGTGGTACCTCACGCCTCCAGGATCCAGTGGGTGGAGACGCTGGACGGAGACTACGGCGTGCCCTCCGTCAACAGTACTTGGACGGGTCTCGTGGGCGACTTGCTGAAGAAGGTAAGTCCACACCACCATCAAGTTAACTCTTCTCTTTCTTTCCACGCACCACCCCTGCCTCATGTCACATTCTCGTTGGAGAGTCTCGTAGATTCTCTCTCTCTCTCTCTCTCTCTCTCTCTCTCTCTCTCTCTCTCTCTCTCTCTCTCTCTCTCTCTCTCTCTCTCTCTCTCTCTCTCTCCGCTTTCTTTATTATCATCTGTTCGCTTATGCATCCCTTAAGGGACGTAAAGGGACCCGTGACGGAGCTGTCAAGTTTCCAGTAACAGGTCTGTCAAGGAAATGACTGCGAGACACAGGTGACCGGGATGTCAAGAGATAAGGAGCGCAACAGTTAAGGGATCAAGGAGGAGGCTGAGCCTTCAAGGGCAAGGGACCTAGTGACAGGACTGTCAAGAGGGAAGAGAGAGGCGCAAGCCCGCCAAGGAACCAGCGACACAGCTGTCAATGGACCAAATGACAGAACTTCATAAAAAAAAGCCAGCGGCGCGTCTGTCTAACATCAAAAACAAAGTTACCAAAGGATTTGTGACACGGCCATCAAGGATGTGGTCACGTGGGTTGTCAAAATACTACAACACTGTCAAAGGAATCCGTGACAAGGCTGTCAAGTGTATCATCACGATTAATGACTCGCTCCTGCAAATGATTAAGACACGTCTTCTTGTCAGTTCAGTCCTCCCCAGCGAGTGATGCAGTGAAGCAGTAGTTCAAGGTACTTTTCTTGTGTGTGAATGTAATATTGATTCACCTTCACCTCACTCCAGCCAATAGGTAGAAATTTTCACTTTAGCCACGTCTGAATGTCTCTTGTGCCGTTTTGGATCGACACTGGTCAAAGATTTTTAATGGAATCAATGATTCATTACATTTCTACTATATTTTTTTTCATGTCTGTGTAAGACAATTGACATGCTATCATAAGGAAATCTTAAACTGTATTGATGTGATATTTTTTCTTATGTATGTGTAAGACAATGACATGATATCATAAGGATATCTTAAAACGTATTGATGTGATATTTTTTTCTGAGTTTGTGAGGTAATGATTTATTCTCTCATAGTAGTGCCGTCTGAGGTTCGTGAGAGGTGTTGGTAAGGTCGGGAATGCGATGCATTTGAAATGTGAGTTTGGCTCATTCTTGCTTTCTCTCTCTTTCTCCCACGGCCATTTTCTTGTCTGCCTTGCCCTGTCTGGCCTTGTCTTCTACTGCCCTACCTCGCCCTGTCCTCTACCCTGCCACGCCCTGCCCTACCCTGCCACGCACTGTCCTACCCTGCCACGCCCTGTCCTACCCTGCCACGCACTGTCCTACCCTGCCACGCCCTGTCCTACCCTGCCACGCCCTGTCCTACCCTGCCACGCACTGTCCTACCCTGCCACGCCCTGTCCTACCCTGCCACGCTCTGTCCTACCCTACCTCACCCTGTCCTACCCTGCCACGCCTTGTCCTACCCTGCCTTGCTCTCCTCTGGCCGTGGCTCCCACAGCGGGCGGACGTGGCCCTCAGCCCCCTGAGCCAGACCCTCTCCCGGGCTGCTGTCATAGACTTCTCTCCTCCCGTGGACCACGACGCAGTCAGGATCCTGGTGCTGAATCCTGAGGAGCCTGAGAACCTCCACTGGGGCACCTACGTCGACGCCTTCCACTGGTATCCCCCACCACAGTTCTTACAAAATGCCATCATCTCTTTGGTAACCCAAAACCAAATTGTCATGAAGACAACAAGACTGAAGGATATCCTATATAACGAGCTTGTATATAGGTCTTATAGCTTATTTACTACTTCCCGTAGGACAGTGTGGGCGGCGGTGGTGGTGGTGTGGATGGTGATGAGTGTGGGTGCTGTGGCGGTGGTGCGTCAGTCCGCCCAGGCGTCTGTCTCCGACTTCTTGTTCTCCTTCCTCGGGGCGCTGGCCCAGCAAGGTGCACCACCCTCGCCACAGTTATTATCCTTCAGTCATGTGTTAATGTCATCCAGTTGTAAACCCACAGTAAACCTACACTGTATAATCCTTAGTCATTCATTCATCTGAAGTGATTAGTGGTCGGGCTATTGGTAGGTGGAGAACAATTAGATCCAGTCAAAGGATAGGGAAATGCATATTGGTTTGTGTATATAGCTTAAGAGTATTACCAGCAAGCGTAAATCTCCATGTCAATCCCCCTGATGTTGGTGTACCACGTAGCTTCACTTGGTGTATGTGGTCAGCACAGGGTGTGAAGTGGTGCCAGCCTGTCTCCGAGGTCGCATGGTGTTCTTCAGCTTCTGGATCGGGTCGGTACTACTCTACTACTCGTACACGGCGCGTCTCACCTCCCAGCTGGCCGTGGTGTACACTGCCCAGCCCTTCGCCACCCTCACGGGCGCCCTCACCAAGGCCGGCTACTCCGTCTCGACGCGGAAGGGCACGTCCTACGTCACCGAGATGATGGTCAGTGTCTGGGAGGCGTGCCTGTGTATTTCCAAGTACAAGCAGATATTGCTTGTCTGTAACGTGACAAGATTATGTAGATTTTCAATCGATGGGTTGACACATTCCTGCTGCAGGAGTCTATTGTGACTCGTGTTTGTCAGGGGAGTGTGATTTCTGATAGGTGGGAAGGAATCTAAGACTGAGTTTGGATGGCGGTTGTTATATCAGCGTGTGTGTTTTGTCATTGTTTAGTGAGACTGGCTATCCAGTCAACGTGACTGGAGGATGTGAGCTGGATTTGTGTCTGTTTGGGGTTAAAATAGTGATTGAAGACTTTTGTGGAGATGCAGACATTCTGTTGAGAAAGAACCAGAGCAGAATCAAGATTCATCGGGAACAGTGTCGAATGCCTTGTTTATGTCTAGTGTCACTAGTAATGTGCGGGAGGGGGGCTGTAGTTGGTCGAAACCATATCTGTTTCTACTGGGTTGATGGGCTGGTTATTTTGGCTTTATGGATATCGACTGCTAAGGTCATCAAAGTCGTCAGCGACGTGTTATGACCACCCATCGAGAATCTTTAACACTTTCTTTAGGTGTATAGGATAATTATAAGACCAAAGACGATCTCACTACATTCATGGAATTTGTGTCGCGCTCGGTGTGTGTGTGTGTGTGTGTGTGTGTGTGTGTGTGTGTGTGTGTGTGTGTGTGTGTGTGTGTAAGGATTCTACAGGGACGGGATCCTGTCACTGTCAGCCCGCTTTCTGGTGTGCCATTGCTGTTACAAGTTGCTTGTGGGGCTACACACACCTTCAGGACTTTTCTCTGCAACTGTACAGTTGCCTTCTTTACGTACCATCTTTAACTACAAACATATACTCAATTAGAAAATGGAATATTATTCAAATGGAGATTACATGTATTTTGCTCCTTCGTGGCATCTGTGGGAGGTGATGCAGACGGCCCGCGATGAAGGCATGAGGCTGGCGTACCATCAACTGACGAGGGACCCAACCCTCCTCGTCGACACCGTCAGGGAGGGAGTCACGCTCCTGCATTCAACCAAGGTCAGTGAATTCTCACCATCCGCCAGTGTCAGCCACTGGCTCATCTTTCACCTCAGAAACACAGTCAATAATTTCAAACAGTTGGACTAAATGGGATAGGGTTATGTCTGGATAATTATCAGTACCTGACTGCCTTGACTGACTGCCTGTAGGATTAATCTCGGAATTAATGCGAGATGGAAAAGTAGTTTATAATTTCATAATCGTGAGTTAGATTTTCTCAGTACATCTTTCTTAGCCGTATAGGGCACATCAGCGTGGACAGTATCACCTTTTGACTCCTTAAAAGCCTGCTAAAAACATGGGAGATCTTCCTTGTTCGTCGTATCTAAGTTATTATAACACACTTGAGTCGATGTTCCCGTGAAGGTAACGTTTGCTTAATATTCCATAAGGACTTATTACTCTGTAAAGACTTAATACTTTGCAGAGACTTAACACTCTGCAAAGACCTGCCTCTCTTGTGTCTTGCGTCATAGTACATTCCCCTGCCACCTCTGGCCTGCACCACTTTGTGTCCTGCCTCATATTTACGCTGCCCTAGCCTCCCCAACTTTTGTCCTATGTCAGGTTTACATTTCCCTGTCACTCTGGGCTGTATCTCCTTTGTCTCTACAGAGGAAAGTCCTATTTCTGCTGGATGTGAACTCCGTCAACTACGAACTCCAGGGAAACTGCTCGTACATGTGGGTGGGGCCGGAGTACTTTAAAGAGTACGTGCACCTTGGCTACCAGAAGGACCTCCCCTTCGCCAGAGCCCTCTCTCGCAAGTAAGTCCTCCGGCAAGTGCACTGTGATAATCTCGAGTTATGTTGTGTTCTTTGTTTTACAGGTGTTATGGCCGTGTTCTGGTGCGGTAGCATAGTGTCATGTAATCTGTCGGTGATCACTCATACCGAACTCTTCTGCAACTACAGCAATAGACGGAAAAAGATCCTCGTTTGTAGCTATAACTAAGCGTAAGAAGATCACGTCACGAAAAGGTTTTTCGACGCATCGTCTGAGGGCAGTCAAACTGGATCAGATAGGGTCCCCTCCATGGGAAGTGGGGAGGAAGGAATACATGTGTACTAATCCAACTGTTATTTTCTTACGAAGATCATCTTTCATTATCGCAAAAATAGTTTCAACATTAACAAGTGCTATAATATTCTTCAGTGCTAGAATAAGATTAGATTTTACTAAGAGCATAACACCACGACCTAATTCATTTCCTCTTTCACCATAGATTACCCTTTTTTCTCTTCCTCCTCCTGCCTTTCTCGGCAGCATCATCCAGGCGGCGCACTTCGGCATCGTCCAGAAGCTCCAGAAGAAGTGGTGGGGGCGGGAAAAGCAGTGTAGGGGCAGCAGCGCCACCTTCCCGCAACTAAGCCTCAGCAAGACGGTGACCGCCTTCGCCGTCTTGATCTCGGGGGCCATCCTGGCGCTGTTGCTCCTGGCTGTAGAGATCCTCTTTGCCTCCTGCCGCACCAGGTGACCCATGCTGCCTCGGTCAAGAAGAGAAGGAGAAAGAAAAGGGCAGAGGCAAGTGGATGTCGTAGGCAAGACCTGTACCCCTTGGATGAAGTCCTGGAAGGAATGATGCTAAGGTTGTTCTCGTGGGATATGAAGGATATCAGACGGATGCTCACATATACATCTGGTTTATACAAGCTTGAAGCGCCATAAGTGTACACCTTTAGTGCTGACCTGTGACGTCTTACTGAAGCATTGGTTTAGCCATTTTGACTGCCTTGTCTTCCTCTGTACGACCGTAAGTCTGTTTCCTTACGTCGTCTGTATGGCTGTCTGTCTCTTGTCAATAGTAGGTGGTAGCGCCGGCGGCACAGTAAGCCAGCAATACAGTGGTTGTCATGTTCCCTTCCCTGACCCAGGTTGCTGTCTTTTTCCTTCTGCCTCACATACCCGAGGGTTGCTCGCATTCAGATCACACACACACACACACACACACACACACACACACACACACACACACACACACACACACACACACATTTTCCATCCCACACATAACACTGGACAACACATAACTCACATGACTCTATTGTTAACTCAAGATTCTCCTGCGCTGAGCTCTGGCCCTGCCTAATGGCAAAAGCTGGTCGGAGGTACAATCCCATTCTTTCTCTTTCTATCCCCTCCTCTCTCTCTCTCTCTCTCTCTCTCTCTCTCTCTCTCTCTCTCTCTCTCTCTCTCTCTCTCTCTCTCTCTACCTTTTTTCTTTCCCCCTTCTTTCTCAACACTTTCGTCCAAATACTCTGGCCGACACGTGGTGTCTGCTTAGGCAATCATTGAGTTTTCCTCAACATCAGATTTGTTTGATGATGTTTACATTCATATTGTAAGTAATGCATAGAATGCGTCATAATTTGAGACATCATATGAGAATGCGTGAAAAATATATGTCGATTTTCTGAAGAAAAAAAAATTATGTAACCTTCAGAAATATCGTTGTAAACAACAACCAACTAACTTCCCCTGGCACACTTACCTCCCTCCAGCACACTGTCGACTCGACCCTCTCTCCAAGACCCTTTCATTCCCCTCCTCCATCCCGACCATGAAAAGATTAATCATCATCCTTTACTCGGAAACATTCACCCCTCTCATCTCCTACTCGCACACTTGCCTTTCTCTCTTGTCAAAAACTCCTCACTGCTTCTATTTGCTTTCCCTCCACACCATATATTCGTAGCACCCTCCGTAAGGCATCTTTGTCAACCCTAGATTTTCTTCAGGTCCATATATGCACCATACAAATTCCTCTCGTCCTCTACGTGTCACCCACAGAAAGTTTTCAAAGGAAACACCTGATCCACACATCCTTTACCACTCCTAGAGCCACATTGCTCCTCCCCAACTCGATATCCTGTGCATGTCTCCACCCCTCGCAGTCACCACTCTCCTTTTACACTTCCTGGTGTATATTCAACAGATTTATTACCTCTGTGACTTCAGTTTTGTTACAGTTGTTTCTCTATTCATTCCTCATACGCTATAAAGCTTGACTAACCAATCAACACCAGTGTTATCTTCTGTCTTGAAAAACTCACCTGCTCAGTTACCATTAGGATGAAAACCCAGCGAATCAGTAAGGTTTATCCTCAGATACCAACAGAATATAAACCCACCAAATTAGTAAGGTTTACTTATTTCATCTACCTTCAAAATATAAAATCTTGTAAACCAGTAATCACAGTTTATCTGCCTCATCTACTATTAGTATAATCATAAACCTAGTAAACCAGTAAAGCTTACCTGCCTCAGTCACCACCAGTACATAAAACCAGTAAACCTGTGAGGTTTACCTTCTCACCTGTCACCTCATATGTCATAACCCAGTAAACCAGCGTCAGTCTTACTATATGAAATAGTCCTCTCATTATATGCTTTTGGATGGAAATCAAACACACTATGGTAAAATGAGTCTTAACGGAACATTTTATTCTCAAATAACGACACAGAAAAAATGTACATCCCATAATTCAAGACGGAGAGAGAGAGAGAGAGAGAGAGAGAGAGAGAGAGAGAGAGAGAGAGAGAGAGAGAGAGAGAGAGAGAGAGAGAGAGAGAGAGAGAGTTGGGAAGAAAGGGTGGTGCTACATTATCGTCCAGGTCGATAACCATAAGCATTATCACCTCAGGAGTTTTGGGAAGCGCCTCATAACTTTCCCCACTTCCTGTCGTAGTACATCCTCTTCCTTTAGTCACAGTACTTAGGTAATACTGTTCGCTTCACCTCCGTTGATCCTTACATATCCCGCTTGGGGCCGCCTCACCCTTCCCCCTAGATTATTGCTATGATATGTTTATGTGCATAAATATATTTATTTATGTCCATTATTACCCCCAGGACCAATTTTTATCAAAGAGTCGTGGTGTTACCCGGGACATTATTTGTAAATGTTCATGAGTTTAGATGATGGAAAATGCGCGTTAACAGCTTCGGTATTCCGTCTCTGGTCATTAATATTCCTTTCTAGAAAACTAGATATTTTTACTGACAGTCTTTCTTGGGATTCTGATTCAAAATTGAAGGCCATAAGCAGATGGTAGATCTACCAAGTTATCAGCAAATGACAGCCTGTTCTTATTTGATAACGAAACCTTTGTCATTTAATAAATGAAGTCTGAAGGTTTAAAGACAGAATGGCAATGGGATCTCTACCAGGGTTGACTATACTAACCTAGCTTTCTGTTACCACAAACTCATGTAGCTTAACGACAGCTCACAGAATATTTAACCCATGATTTATAAATGGTATATATAATCCAGTATATTGTATAAATAAAATTAAATGATATGTTTAAGATACGTTTTCTGTTTGGAGAAAAAAAAAAATCCGGCGGTTCTTAGAATATCGAAGCATGAGAATATGAAAGTTCACATCTGACTTGGGAATTAATCAGATTCCTTCATTTTTAGCCATGGCAATTAAGCGACTGGATAATATGTTCGAAACGTCAGTTTATATAAAGGTTTTCTTCGCTGGCATATGTACGAAGTTTATTCGTTCCTTCTTGTAATAATTAAACGCACTCTTATTCGTAATTCACTAAGAGTGGTTTCAACATATGTTCTATTTCTGTTAACGACGACTTGATGTTTTTTTAAGACTTTTCTATAAAGACGGACTTGAGAAAAAGCTTTAACCAACCGAAACCTCAAGTCAAAACTGTTCTATGAAGAATGGTTCATTTTCCCATTGCATATACTGGCTAACAAAGTCTCAATTTGCGCAATAAAGTTTAAGAAGATTGCATAGTGAATTTAATCCACAAATTTCAGTTAAGACAGCGTCACATTAACATTTTTCTTTTTATCTTTGTCAATTTTCTTACTTGCCGTTTTTTCATAAATTTGTGTCACCTTCGCGGACCACTGAGCGATTCGAAACGGTTCGTCTTGATCCCGAAAGTTCATGTTTTGTTGTCAAGATCTATCTATACTCGTGAGAGCAAATTTTCACTTAAATAAAATATATAGTACAAAATAACTATTGGTGTATTAACATTGCAATTATATTCAAACAAAAAACCTAGAATATTGAAGTCCAAAGTTATCATATTAATCTTGACTTATAAATTCATCTCATTTGTTTTGTTTAGAGTCTTATCCTCAATCAGACAGTGAGTGGATTACGATCTTGACCTGGACCTCGTAGCATTTACTCCAGCGTAGAGCCTTGGACACGGCAGTACTGAGAATTCCTTATTGAAAATATAAGGTCCCATCGATGTTAATGGGACATTACACAGCTTATGTAGGCAACTGAGTAAGGAGGAAGGCGTAGAGTACAATAACACTGGCGCTCAAGAGTTCTCTGAACTTTCCCTTTGTTCGTTTGGTATACATACCTTCAGTCTCCTATCATGCCTACCATTAGCACACACAAATGCCCTTTCAACAGTGTCTGGTAGACACAGTTAAGTTAAGAGAGCCATATCTGTCCCGACAGGCAAGCGCCGCGGTACTTGTTTACGTTGACGAACACGAAGGGAAATAATGCATGAAATAGGCGCAAGTTATATTCAAGGCCAAGGTTAGCGCAAACGGTGTATTAAAAGATGTCGATACCGTTGATTTACAAGCGTCTCATGCATACAGATGCACATGTGATAGCTGCCACGCATCATTATATCGGGAAAACTAAGGAGAGACTTTTGAAATCTCGGATAGCTGGGCATTTCGGTCGCTTGGCACGAACGGATGCTATAATCACCAAACTATCTTGTCGACGATTAGAAATCACTCGCTGGGAAACGTCACCTCAAGTCAGCGTCTGTGTTTTCAGTTCTGTGCTGGGGTGTGTAGGGATAGGACCTCTCGGTCATAGAAGCAATATACACGTACAGATATAAATGGCTCGATCAAGCCTTTGTTCTTCCAATCTTCGATATGGTAAGGAATAATTGCGTTGAAATTATTTGTTAGTTTCATAGTTTGGATCGCGTAGTATTTTTTAGTTAACCTTTTTAGATACTTTTTGTAAACATTGAAATGATTTGATTTTGTAGTTTTGATTTATGATTAGTGGACTATGTTTAGCATTCTAAGGTTTTTTAATTCTTAAGACGAATAAAAGTTCATTTTCTTTCTTTAAAATTCATTAGATTTTGTGAATAGTCGTATTAGATTTATACATCCATTCATCATGTTCATGTTTTTAATTACTTAATTATAGTTTATTATTCTGGTATTGTATGATTTTAAGACAAGGATGTAATGAAAATTTTTCATTTTCGCCCATGTGTTTTAGGTTATCAATGGGTTAATAATGATGAATAACATGCAGAATAATGGAAATGTTACGAACCGACGACTGAAGTGTTGTGTAAGGATGGATTTTGAATGTGATTCTAGTTCAGTGGCAACTGAAGCCTATCCGTATTTGTATACAAATTTGGCGTTTCAACCTCCTGACATCGGTTAAGCCATGATAGATATGATTACATTGTTTCATGATTCACAGTCACTGACATCTTCCCTACAGAACTTGTATGAATAATCGTAAATGCATCATTTATTGATCAGAGTTACTTACAACTGAGGTACGGAATGATATACCATATGGTAGATATAACATACGCTGTGAACAAAACATTACAAGAAATCCAATATCTTCCCCGTTTTCTTTATTAGGGCGACATAATTTCATTGGATCAGTCTGTTGCCATAGTTTAAAGATGAATCATCTGTGTTTCACGTATAAAAGTACAGAACTCTATAGTGGTTTATGCTAACCTGAAGTTAAGGTCTCGTAGGGAGGCATTTCAACACGGAACGCCCTTGAGCATGGACGAGTCGATCGTAAATATAGCCAACCAATTTTCATCGTGACGTGTGGTTCTTCAAGCGTCAGAGACAACATTTTTAAGCAACGCTGGAAGGCAATCGTTGTCTGGTTTCGCAGGTGTTGAAGGCAGGTTTCATATGCTACGCTCAGGGCCTCGGGCCGTCGTGTAGACGTGCAGGTGTTGAACGCGAGTCTTCCATCTAATAACACCTGGTCAGGTGTTTTCTGGTAACCCACTTGATCAGTAAAAGACTCGGAGGCGCTGACGCTTAAAGCCCCTCCTGCGGCGTTGCTTTCGCCTGGTTGCCAGACATTCTCGCTCGATGAGCTGCTTCACGGGTCCGCACGCCCGCAGGTAGTACAGGGAGACCTCGAAGAGCAAGATGAGGACGCCGAGGGCTGCGCCGATGGCCAGTACGACGAAAGCGGAGATCGTCTTGGAGAAACCGAGCTGGTAGAAGGACGCGGAGGAAGTGCAGCTGCTTTCCTTCCCCCACCACTTTGCCCTGAGCTTCTTGAGGATGCCCGTGTCCCTCGCCTTCACGATACTGCGCGAGATGAGTCTGTTAGGTTATGCTGACTTGGTAGGTTGGAGGAGCGGAAGGGTCATCTGCTGATTGGTGGGGAGTATAGTGACTGGCAAGGCATTAAAGAAAAAAAATGATGACTGTAGGATATTATGTGACTGCTGGGACAATATTTCCTTCCTAGTTGATCATCATGCAGGTGAACTGAGGTATTTGCATAGATTACATGAATGATTATTATAACAGATTAACAGGTATGTGTGAGTGTGTGAGGGGTGTTTGAATGCATTAAAGTGGCAATAAATCATGGATGAATAAGGAAGTTGATAAAGAAAACAGTGATAAGTTACAAGTGAGGAACAGTGAAAGCAGATATTACTGTGGCAACAAATGCGGAAACACAAGATGAATTATATAGCATTTAGTGTCAGCCTGGAGTGACGGAGTGAGGTGTCCGGTGTTGGAGGGGAAAAAGGGCAAGAGCAAAGCGATATATATATATATATATATATATATATATATATATATATATATATATATATATATATATATATATATATATATATATATATGTGTGTGTGTGTGTGTGTGTGTGACTGAACAGACATATGGCTGATAGAATGGATACTTTTAACACTCCAGAGGGAAAATAAAGATAATGACACCGTAGAATTTAGGACTGATGAAGATATGATGAATCAAGAACGATACAATTGGAACAGACTGAGAAAAAGAATAAATACGAAACTGTAAGGAAAACAGGAGCGAAGGAGGACGGTGAATATGATAAATTGTGGGTCATGAGAAGAAGAAAGATAAACAGGGGACCTTACAGTGCACCGGGGATAGTAAGGTCAATGGAGGAAGGTCAGGGCAAGGCGGAGGAGGAGGAGGTTGGAAAGCAGCAGAAGGGAACCGTGTGGGATTGTGTGTGTGGGGTGAGGCAGGACTCACTAGTACGATAAGGCGTCAGCGAAGGAGAGGTTCTTCTGGTAACCCAAGTAAAGGTACTCCTTGAAGTACTCAGCTCCCAGCCACATGTACGAGCAGTTGCCCCTGATCTCGTAATTCACCGAGTTGACGCTTTGGAAGTAAGCAATCTTCCTCTAAGGAGAGACGGCATGAGATGTTATTGCATCCACACACAGGCTCTTTTGTCTTGTCCTCTAACTAATTCAACTAATCATGTGTAGTTGATCATTGGTTTTAGCTAAATGTATCCCATTAAAAGCGACACATGGTATGTTCTTGGGTATTCTCATTATATCTGACTCGGGATACTGCTGATCTACTGGAGATATGAGCAAGGAATGTCTGGCTCCGAGCAGAGTTCAACCCCGTGTGACAGTGGTATACAAACCAGGATCTTTTAAGCCATTTGTAAAACCAGAACACCTTCAGGAGATTGATGGGCAATAATGAGGGGTTATCAGAAGTCAGAACTTGAAGCAGTTTTCTTTTTTTTTTTCTGTGTGAACTTGGATAGCCATGTGGTCCAAAGAACTTGATTTGTATACGTCGTCGAGCAGGTTCGAACCCTATTCATTATAACAAGGTGTTCCCATATGACTCAAATTTTTAGAAAAAAAAAAAAAAGATAGTCGTCTCTTGTCACTCGGGGTTGGACAGGTGACGCTTTTGCCTACCATTCTACCGCCAGGGTCTGTGTCCCTGTGGCACGGTAGACGAGGCACTCACTCGAGTATCCTGAAGGAGGCTCAGTGCCTGGAGGTCATCCCGAACGAGGAGGTAGGGTTTGTCCAACACCTGCTTGTACAGGAGCTGCATGGCCTGGTCCCGGGAGTTCTGTGGGAGGAGTGAGGTTGCTTTAGCAAGCTACAGCTCATATACCGTGGGATAGGCCCTGTGGGGCTGACCACAGTGGACCACATCTTCACTGAGGCAGGTGTTCTGTGTGGCGGACCTTCCCAAAGGGCATTAGATGGAGTTTGTGTATATGAATAAAAAATCTGGTTTGATTCTACTGGGGTTAATATTACCGAAGAGGAAAGGATCTAGTCGAGAGTCAGGCCCGTTCTGTCTAATTAACTGTTACCTTTAGATATGAGAGGACGGAGCTAAAACTGCGTCACAAGATTCATTCTTGGGACCAAGAGACCAAAGCAGGACCGAGTTGGCGAGCCCCTGCATCAAAGAAACGACAGAAAGTCCTTTTTTTTTTAATCTTTCCTGTGCATTGTTTTGAAGGAAGGCAGTCGAAGATATGCCAGAGGACGGCGTTACTGCTGACCTATTCACTGAGACGATAAAGTCTTGTTCAAGGCCACAATACCGTTTTAGAGACTTATTTTTTCACAGTTTCAGGAACAGCGCAGCGAGGATCATAGGAGGAAATATGGTAAGCGTTTGAATACACTCTCATGGACGCCATTATCCCGTCAAAGATAGCATGATCTCACAATATAATTCCCTTATCACTTGGCTGGTATAGTCGCACCAAATTCTGCCATACACAAGAGGGGCATATACGCGATTCTTAGCTCTCTATCATGTACGCATGGGTGACACAGCATCCCAGCCTGGACTTCCTACACCTAACTTTGATGGAAGCAGTCCTAACAGCAGGCCGATTAGAGCCCTGGTAGAAGGACTTGAAAGGATCCAAGGAGCAAGTTACGCCTGTGAGGAAATCATAACTCCATTATGCTCTTACCATTGGTAGCAGCACCTGCGCACGATTGACAAACGCGAGTGATAGTGTCATACCAAACACAACAATGATGAGTTGCATTGTTGTGCCTCGACATGAGGACAGTGACCATCTTTGTTATATTCTAATTCATGCTTTCCTCACCGTACACTGTATGGTTCTGGCGCTATCCAGGGGGTGGGGTATATAGTGCGTAAGAGCAAGCCGTCAGGAACTGGTCAGAGGAGATGGCTGCAGCAGATATAAGTTAACACATCCCATAAGCTCGCCTGACCAGTTGCCAACACTTAACCTCCACGGCAGTGATGTAGGAGGTGCCCTTCTGCACGGCGATGGAGTAGCCGGCCTTGGTGAGGGCGCCGGTGAGGGTGGTGAAGGGCTGAGCGGTGTACACCACGGCCAGCTGGGAGGTGAGGCGCGCCGTGTACGAGTAGTAGAGTAGTACCGACCCGATCCAGAAGCTGAAGAACACCATGCGACCTCGGAGACAGGCTGGCACCACTTCACACCCTGGCGGCGGGGAAGACTTAACTGTTACGAACAGAATTACGAAATAAATGTTTCGTAAAAGATATAAGTAATATACATGATGAAGTAAGGTAACACACCGTAGTGAAGAGTGAATGTGAAAACCATTCATCATGAGGACCTGATGATTCATTTTTTTTCGAGAGAATTTCTGAGTATCACAAACCTTTCCAGCTTAGAAGGGCTTGTGAAAAGTCGAAACTGTAATAGAAAATAAACCATCATGTCTGCATGACGTGTGGGTGTTTCTCTAACGTTACATACATAGATTGATAGCGAATCTTATCATCACAATGTGAGGGTCAAGGTCACGTTCACAGCCCTCAGTTTTAGGGCCCAGGGCCATGCTTACATCTCTGTGACTAGAGCCCTTGAATGATGGACTAAAGCACTGTACTAGTAACAAAGGGAAGCACTCCTGACGACATGGTCGGGAACCAGCAATATACGTACACAGCCCCGTCCCTGATACATTGCTTATTCCCTACTGACGACAGACCAGCTGGCGAAGACGCCCGACAGGGTGTCTGACCTTGCTGGGCATAGGCTCCGGCGAAGGAGAATAAGTAGTTGTACAGGGACCCCTGCGCCGTCGGCTTCGCCACCTTCACCATCCCTGCGCCCATCAGCACCCACACGCCCACCATCGTTGCCCACACACTCCTGGGACAAGAGACGGGAAGTAAGATTGATATCCTTAACTCGCACCTTCCTCTGGGGAGAGAGGGAGATCCTGCTGTGATTTATGTTATCACCGCCGTCGTCAGAAAGAGAAGTTATCGTCCGTGATTAGGGTCGTCAACACCGTCCTGGCGAATAGACAGCGACCGACATCGTCTATATCATTCTGGGGAAAATATATTCACACACGCACACGCACACACACACACACGAAGCAATAATGCGGTCGCTTATACTTGGCTTCTTTTTGTCTTTTATCTTATTTCACATTCCTTATTCGTCATTCTCCTGCCTATCTTATGAGCTTTCTATCCTTTGAGAGATATAGAGGGTGATCATACGTCCATTCGTATGATCACCAACAACAACACGGACTCATTTCTTGAACATCAACTTTGCTGTATAGTCTACCATACCAGGAACATGATGCAAAGATCAGATAAAGAATTGTCAGTACAAATGATGGTTGAATTACTGGCTACTGTGCAACGGAGGGTGTGTGTGTGTGTGTGTGTGTGTGTGTGTGTACGTCAGGGGTTGTTGTGTGTGTTTCATGTCACCATAGCTGTTTAATCTATTCATGGATGTCCAGTATGAGAGCTGCGGGATACGGGCGGATGGGAGGGGGGTGTTCTGGGATGGGGCTGGCTATGTCAGGACATGCATTGGGTAGGAGTGGAACATGACATACCTGTGGAAGGGACGACATGCACCCCGGGAGAAGATAGGAACCTACCCACTGTGGTCAGCACCTCCTGTGGTAACCTGCGGGAGTCTTAACAAAATACTGAGTTGAATCGAAACACGACACCGTGCGTTGCTGTACGAGATGGCGGATGTCGACACTCACCAGTGAAATCCCATGATGTACGTGTTCCAGTCCATGAACTCCGTGTTCGCGTCTAGGTAGATGAGGAGTTGTGAGTTGGAAAAGTCGATTGGCGGCGAGTAGTCGATGACCTTAGAGCGAGGAGTGGTGAAGCTGAGGGAGGCCACGGCCACGTCTGCTGCCTGCCAGGGGGGAGGAGGTATCGTGATAATACCACCAGCTGCTGCGGCGGTGTTATGCATACCACACCTGGGGCTGATAGAGGACGGGAACCTAGTGAAGGCTTTGATATCAGACGTGACAGCCAGGTGCTGAGGTTACCTCATTACGGAGGAGAATCCTTGGGGGGGGGGGGTCTTTTTTTCGTGAAGGGAATAAGATTTACAGTGGTTTGTGGTCACTGGAGAGTCATTGGCTATTTGAAGGAATGGTATGGAATGAAGGATTGTATGTGTTACCCCAGTCTTCATGGTTGTATTAGAATGTTTCCGTTGTATATCTGCTTCTGTTGTATATGATGCCTCTGTTGTATATAATACGTCTGTTGTATATATTGCTTCTGCTGTATACAGTGCTGTTGAATTTAATGTTTCTGTTGTACATAATGTTCCTGTCGCACATGATGCGCCTGTTGCATACAATGTTCATGTCGTGTATGCCTGTGGAGGAGACCTCGGGGGCTCCACTCTGTCTTACCTGACGCTGCAGTATGCCGACCAAGCCCGTCCAGCTATTGTTCACGGTCGGGACGCCGAACTCCCCGTCGTCCGCCTCCACCCACCGAATCCTGCGGAGGGGATGGCCACTCATTGCTCCCACACCCTCCGTCAGGCTCTGATAATCCCTTATATTTTACAAGAGATTTTCCGCATGAAAGATCTACTTAATTCTTATCTCAGGTTATTGTAGATAACTACTGGTTTTTACCTCGTTACCACTGTATTCGTGGACTAATCAACTTATGCTATAGGGGAGTCTAGTCAATTAATTGAGATTCCTGGCAAATGTCTGTCTCATCTGATGTCTTGATGTCTTCGCGTCTATACTTTTCCAATGTTTCGCTCCGGCAATTCAGGTTTCGATTCTCCTCCCATGCCCGCCGAGAGCATTGCGATGACTTGTAACGGCTTTTATAGAATTTCTTTTAGTCTGCAGCTGATTTGGTGCAAGAGAAGGGAAATAATACTGAAGTATTGCTTTATCATCATTGCCTTAATGACTCAATCATTCATAATCTCCCTCCTGCACCCATAACCAGATTCAAAACAACAGTGCTTTATCTTTTTCTTTTTTCAATTTCAAAAGGGAAGTCTCCGCAGATGATGGGTTTAGAAAATTGACAGGGTTAAGGGCAAGTCGATATGAATCAATATAAAACCCTTTATCGAATGATGGTATGTGCTTCGTTATCAATGGTTTTTCTACGTGATTTAGAAATATGCCGTTGGAAGACTACCATTAAAGTCAAGCCGTTGAAAAAATGCCAGTAAGTCAATCTGTTGAATGATTACCATTAAAGTCAGTCTATTGCTAGACTGGCATTTAAGTCAATTCGTTGAAAGATTGCCATGAAGTCAATCGCTCCGTGAGAGCAATATAAGTCATCAAGGATCAAGAAGTATCATAAATGTGTACAGACGTGAAGTTGAGCTGCTGCTGGAGAATGTGGACGAGGTCCACCAGATAGCCGGAGGGTCGCAGCGTCCCATTGGCTCTCTTCTTCAGGATGACGTACGGCGCCACCTACGGAGAGGCGCGCACTGGTGAGGACCTGGAGGGAACACACACACACACACACACACACACACACACGAGATGTTGGCTATATATTGGTCTCTCGCTAGCCCCGATGTTCAGCTGGGGTTCGACATTGCATCATTACTGAACGCAATCATACACGGAGAGTTGAACGGTTGAAGGGATAAAGGAAGCTCGACATGCTATGTGGCAGTGGGTCTGCATCTCTGACACACTAATCTTTCGTTATTGTGTGGTTGCAATATGCTCGTTTTTCCCGGGGTGTGAGGTAGCTGACGGCACATTCATTACCTGGGTGACGGCGAATATGAGAGTGTTGCCCTGGAAGTCTTTAGGGACGACAGCAGTGCTCCTGTCGGAGAGGTGGCTGGGGACTCCTGGTCGCCACGTCCCCACCACATCCTCCGTCGGTCTCCCTGTGCTCCCTGGGCCAAAGGTGAACACTTCCCTCACGTCGACGGCGTCGCCCTGCGGCAGGTCGACACAGAACTCACCACTGGTGTTAGGAAAAGATTCTAAAGTCTGTTAATACGTAAATCAAGAGAATATAAATCCCGCTCGGCTTAATGTTGGTTCTGGTAACTCTTATCATAAGCATAGGCAGTGGATTGGACATAGTGATGATAAGCCCTCCCTTCGTCCGAAAGTTTATGAGTTATTACATTCACCAAATAACTTGAGGAATATTCTGCCATACGCTGGCCATGCCATACCCTACAACACCTCTCTAGTATTTTAGGCGCTCAGCATACTTCATCCTGCACGAGAGACCTTGCAATGTATGCTCAACTACTGCACTACTAGTGAGCTCCATCATGGAAAACACTCGTCCACAGTAAATAACTAGTTCAAAGGATCATCTAGGTTAAAGTGACACAGTACTTGAGAGAATGGAATAGTACTGCAGACAGCAGTTGTGGACGAGGTGTGGTGGTGTGGTGCGGTGGAGAGTGGGGGACTGTGGTGTTTTCTTGTGAGTACAGGATCTGTGTGCATAGGCGGAGGAGAGTGGTGAGCTATGACTCGCAGTGGCCATCGGGGTCGAGAGGTAGGATAATGACCTCTTTTGGAGAGAGAGAGAGAGAGAGAGAGAGAGAGAGAGAGAGAGAGAGAGAGAGAGAGAGTCCTTACCTTGGGTTGGAGTATACAGAGGTGGAGTCTGTGTGAGAGTGACGGCAGCAGTAGACGGGTGTGGGCATGGAGGACGACCACCAGGTTAGGCGTCATCACCTTCCCCTCACTCACCGCCTGCGACACCCGCCTCAGCTCCTCGCTCACCTCCCCACCGCCGTCCTGCCGTAGAGAGCCAGGGTCAGTAAGGTCCACTCTGGTCGTCGAGCTTCAGGCTTCCTTTTTACGAGTAGTTTGGACTTCCTGCTCCCGATCTACGGGTCAGTCTCCGTTAGGATCCAGGTAAAGCTTACAGAATATATAACCGTCTGTGATCCAGCTAATTCTTTCCAAACTCAATTTCCTTTTTTTTTTTTTTTTTCTACAAGTGGCTAAGCAGCTTCTTGCTGCAGACCATCAGGACGGCCTAAGGCCCAGAGAGATATAAAAATAATGAGGTGTGAGGGAAACATGGCCCCTCACCCGTGGTGGGTGAAGTCATGTGTGAGGGATACATGGCCCCTCACCCGTGGTGGGTGAAGTCATGTGTCTGGGATACATGGCCCCTCACCCGTGGTGGGTGAAGTCATGTGTGAGGGATACATGGCCCCTCACCCGTGGTGGGTGAAGTCATGTGTCTGGGATACATGGCCCCTCACCCGTGGTGGGTGAAGTCATGTGTGAGGGATACATGGCCCCTCACCCGTGGTGGGTGAAGTCATGTGTCTGGGATACATGGCCCCTCACCCGTGGTGGGTGAAGTCATGTGTCTGGGATACATGGCCCCTCACCCGTGGTGGGTGAAGTCATGTGTCTAGGATACTTTACGGGTGTAAAGCCACTTGATTATCACTCCTAGTCATAAGGAGGAGCATAAGGATCATACGTCTCTATAAAACCGCCGTAAAGACTCACAGACTCTCGAAGCAGAGTGGTTCCCGTGAGCACCATGAACCGGTTAGGAAGCAAAGAGAAAGTACCTCTTGGTGTGTCAGGAGTACAATGGCAGGGTGACTGCCGGCGATGGTGGTGCTCCTGGCGCAGGAGGTGGGCAGCCCGCGGAGATACAGCGACCGGGCCACGGCTACACACAACCCTATGGGATGAGGGATGTACAGAGATATAGTACCACCTCGTGGGAGGCGCACGGATGAAAGGGTTGGTAGAAAATTTACATGTATATATATATATATATATATATATATATATATATATATATATATATATATATATATATATATATATATATATATATATATAACCACATGAATTACCTATGTGTGTGCCTGAGTGAAACTACTTTCTCCTACTTTGTGTGACTACTATTCGTGTGTTTTACACTTGTGTTGCTCCGTCTTATCCATGTATACACACATACACACACACACACACACACACACACACACACACACACACACTCACACATGTACACACACAGCAGCAGCAGCCTTAGCCAGGTACTCATTCATCGACCAGCCTGCGAGGGGAGGATGAACCCATGTGGCCCCGACCCCGGGTGGGCCTGTGCCTACTAATGGTCAGTAACGCAAACCACTAGACCACGGAGGTCCAAACGGGCATTAGGCCTATCATTAGGGCTGTCAAGGTCAAGTTATACCACAAGTCGAAGTATCTTTGACACCTTGTGTGTGTGTGTGTGTGTGTGTGTGTTGTTTCTAGAGTCGATGTCTAAGCTCCGATGTAGGCGTTTCAGTTACGAACTATTAAGTGCTTCTTCTTCAGTATTGCTAGTACAGGGTCGAGCTGAAGGGTATGCTCTCCAGCTTCACTATTTTAGACTTGAGGGACGCCGAACGCCTCCTCACCCGCCATGGGGAAATTGCTACACACTTACGATATTTTTTGACAGAATTTTCAAACGAGATTTTAAAGTTGGATCAAAGATAAGTGTTCGGCAGCAAAACGCTGTTTGTTGACGAACTACAGTGGATTGAAGGTAATGAGTATGACCGTTCGCAAGGAGAGACCCCCTAAAAGTAAACATTACTAGTCTTTTTTTTTTTTTCTCATCAAAAGACTTGTCAAATGTGGTGGGGCGTTCGTAAGCACTGCCATACTAGTTCTGGAGGATGAGATAGTAGAGAGATGAGATTCTATCTGAACTCCTACTGAATTGCGATTACCCCATCGTAAAATGGTCACGAACTAGTGTGATCGTCAAATAATCTCTAGCCTAAATTAGATACCCATCTACCAGTCCCCAGGGACGATGAACACCTTGGTTAGGTGTGGATTCTACTCTGGGTGAGCCCATGCTGGCTCATGGTCAGTAACGCTAACACAAATGTGAAGAAGGGTCACCTTGGCTGTTGCTGTAGGTGAGGATGACCATTTGAGTGACACGGGTGTAGTGCACCACCTCCTGCAGTAGCTCCGGCAGTAGTTCCCTCGTCAGCTTCAAGCTGCCCTCTGGGTCACAGCCCGATCCACACGTCTCGCTGCTCTCCACCAGGTTGCTCTTCGTTTCGACATCGATATCCACCACGTCTTCGTCCTTCTGAAGAAGAAGAGTTCGAGGGATGCCCCATGTTCTGGCAGGCCAAAAGGCCCTGTCCTGCTCCTCCCTCATGGTTGACCTGGTTTTCCTGAGGCCCTGCGGTCGCTGAACCTTTCTCGTCCGCGAAGTACGAAAGGGTAATATACTGCTTACTTCAGGATCGCAGACTGTAAGCACGATAAGAACGTACGCCAGGAGAGATGCTGTTAGTGGACCCCTCATAATCATATTTGTTCTTTTATGGAAAGCTTTTAATACATTACCAACAATGATTTGCCTGATACAAAGACGAGTAGGCTCGTGTTAATCTTAATTAAGCGAGTATGGCGGATTTCCAGCGTTACGAGCAGGAGGGAAAATGTTCAGGGAAGCAACGGAACAAGACACTCCTCACTTCCAACTGGCCCTGTTCTTCCCACCGCTGAGCAAAGACTGGCACTGGGCCCAGCCAGGCACCCCTTGCTCTCTCCCCAACCCTCGACCCTGGTGTCAGGAACTCCCCCATTAATAATTCTCTTTCACGTGTGTAATGAATGTTTGTGTATTACCAGTCCCACAGAAAGGATGTAGTCAGTGACTGCAGAGATATTTTTTCTCGTTCTCTCCTGGTTTATCTCATCCTGGAAAGCCGAAGGTGTTACCAACTCGAGCAGGGACCCTTGAAGCAAGAGGTGCAGTCTGTACCTGCAGTGAACCTTTCTGGGTTGGTAGTGATAATCTCCCATGACATTCGTACATTAGAGACTCATACATACATTTAGATGTCAATGTTCATTTACAAGACGGATGACAGTAAAACATCGGGCAGTCCTGTGTGCATGGACTGTCCAGTACCTCTGTTTATCTTTTAGGTGCATGCGACCGTCTGTGATGGAAGGCGTCGCGAAAAGTTTCATGATTGACTGTCGTGGGTAGTCTGTACATCATATTGATTTCCCTCCAGTTAGATCTCGAGATTTTTCAACACGCCGCAACGACCGTTGAGGATCTGCCCGGGGTAGGACGTGGGTTGGGGGTCACCGGGAGTGTTCTGAGAGGTCGCCTGTGAAAACGAGAGACGTGGCGTCGCAGGCAGCCGTGGACCTGGTAGACGACACCCTCCTCCTCCAGCAGCGCCGCCGGCAGAAGACAAAACACAGGACGCGTGACAAAGATGACTTACTCCTCTTGTGCTGTCGATAGCAGTCAGGTGGCGGAGGGAGTGGAGCAATGTCTTCTCTCTTTTTGTAGGTATAAATAAACCATCACTTAGTCATTGATTCGCGCTAACATTGCCTTTCCCACCGTCCGGTCATTATACTTTACCGTACTCACTGTTGAAACGAGGTATAATGATCTATAAGACTCCTGCGTTAACAGAAGTGCAGTAATCCATATCAGTTTAACTAGCCGAGGATTGTAGCGGCTGGAGACAGTTGATATATCGCACATTAATCCAAAGACGATTGACACTAGATGGTGGCACTGATGTCACTCGAGACAGTGAACAATGGCATCATCGGATATTCTGGGAGGTGGTCAATACCTGAAGGGGAGGACACAGACGTCTTGGTAAGATGGATGTTGTTATAAGAGGACCCAAGGGACCTCCTCAGCCAGAGGCCTAATGCTTGTTGGTGACAGGCCAGTGTTCCAGGAGCTACAACTAGTGTCATGTTTACAAGAGGCCGAGTTAACCCTGCTTCCTCAGGTTGTGAGTTCGACTGGACTTCGTAGGAGGAGGATTTGTCTCTTTTGATGGTGAGCCACCTGGAGTCCATCAGGAGACTCACTTGTTGTCCTCTCAGGAGATTCACCTGTTGTCCCTTCAGGAGACTCACCAGTTGTTCCCTTATGAGACTCACCAGTTGTTCCCTCAGGAGACTCACCTGTTGTCCCCTCAGGAGACTCACCTGTTCTTTTGCTGCATAGTCACGTGGTGTTTAGCAAGAGACTCGCTTGTTGTTCAGCCAGAGATTCATTCAGCTGTTCTCCTGAGGAGACCCAGATGTTTTCCAGCTGCTAACTATCCAGTTCTTTAGCCAGAGACTTGTTCTCCAGCTGAAGACTCACCTGATGTATAGCACGAGACTCAACCTGTTCTCCAGCAGGAGAATTACCATTTCCTCTTCACTCTCAAATTTTTCCATTACCCTTGACATTTTCATCCATTATCACTTTTGTGTGGACATAAACGCGACAACATCTATCGATTCTTAGAGACCATACATACGATTACAAATAATAAAATCATTATTTGTTTCCATTTTCTCTTCAGACTTTCATCATCAGGCAAGTAATAGTTAATTGGATATGTTTTATTCCTTACTTCATCTCATTATCGTAAATAATGAAAAAAAATCATACCTGTGATATGATAAAGGAACGTAAGTGTCATGATCATGTCAATAGCATCATCATGCCTACCATAGTATCATCACCAACATGGCATCATCACTACCATGGCATCATCACTACCATGGCATCATCACTACCATAGTATCATCACTACCATAGCATCATCACTACCATAGCATCATCACTACCATGGCATCATCACTACCATGGCATCATCACTACCATAGTATCATCACTATCATAGCATCATCACTACCATGGCATCATCACTACCATGGCATCATCACTACCATGATCATCACTACCATGGCATCACCAACACCAGCGTCATCATTACCATAGCATCGCCATCATCATCACCATCATCATTCTCCCTCGGAACAATACCAAGAGAGTGTTTTTACCCTCACAGAAACACACACACACACACACCACCTCCTGATGGTATACAGGATTGACCAACGCCGCGTCTGCATTGCGCTAGACGAAAGTTATAGTCAATGAGTTATTATTTGAATATCTTTGGTGTGAGCGTACTACGCGGCGTGACTGTTATTTACAACGTGGAATGACTGTTATAAACTCGCACCAGCTTCTCTCATCACGCTTGACCACGTACTTAACCGTACGCACAATAGCACATGTCCACACTAGCTCTTATTCACGCTAGATCGTATTCACACCTGTAATTGTGCTTGTGTCTGTAACTAGGGTGACAAAGGTCTAATGAACCCGTATATCATGGTTACTCATCGTGGTTTTAAATGCCATGCTTTCTTACCTCTAAATGTGTGGGAACTTTGACCCACCAACTACTGCAAACTCCTCCCCTCCTTCATTTGAATAAGTCATATTTCCAGTGCTCTAAGTTATACCGTGAGTGAAAAATCACCATTGGCGGGGATGTATCATTGATAGCACAGTCTCGTCAAAGAGCGCTTCACTCCAAAGGATTCTGTAATTTCCTTCTACTGGATGTAGCGCAGCCGTCGGCTGCAGGAGTCTTTAAGAAAGGTTTTGGATATCACCAGGACTCTTCCATAGAAATGCGGAAGTATATATATATATATATATATATATATATATATATATATATATATATATATATATATATATATATATATATATGTATATATATATATATATATATATATATATATATATATATATATATATATATATTTTTTTTTTTTTTTTTTTTTTTTTTTTTTTTTTATACTTTGTCGCTGTCTCCCGCGCTTGCGAGGTAGCGCAAGGAAACAGACGAAAGAAATGGCCCCCCCCCCCATACACAGGTACATACACACGTCCACACACGCAAATATACATACCTACACAGCTTTCCATGGTTTACCCCAGACGCTTCACATGCCTTGATTCAGTCCACTGACAGCACGTCAACCCCTGTATACCACATCGCTCCAATTCACTCTATTCCTTGCTCTCCTTTCACCCTCCTGCATGTTCAGGCCCCGATCACACAAAATCTTTTTCACTCCATCTTTCCACCTCCAATTTGGTCTCCCTCTTCTCCTCGTTCCCTCCACCTCCGACACATATATCCTCTTGGTCAATCTTTCCTCACTCATTCTCTCCATGTGCCCAAACCATTTCAAAACACCCTCTTCTGCTCTCTCAACCACGCTCTTTTTATTTCCACACATCTCTCTTACCCTTACGTTACTTACTCGATCAAACCACCTCACACCACACATTGTCCTCAAACATCTCATTTCCAGCACATCCATCCTCCTGCGCACAACTCTATCCATAGCCCACGCCTCGCAACCATACAACATCGTTGGAACCACTATTCCTTCAAACATACCCATTTTTGCTTTCCGAGATAATGTTCTCGACTTCCACACATTTTTCAAAGCTCCCAAAATTTTCGCCCCCTCCCCCACCCTATGATCCACTTCCGCTTCCATGGTTCCATCCGCTGACAGATCCACTCCCAGATATCTAAAACACTTCACTTCCTCCAGTTTTTCTCCATTCAAACTCACCTCCCAATTGACTTGACCCTCCACCCTACTGTACCTAATAACCTTGCTCTTATTCACATTTACTCTTAACTTTCTTCTTCCACACACTTTACCAAACTCAGTCACCAGCTTCTGCAGTTTCTCACATGAATCAGCCACCAGCGCTGTATCATCAGCGAACAACAACTGACTCACTTCCCAAGCTCTCTCATCCCCAACAGACTTCATACTTGCCCCTCTTTCCAGGACTCTTGCATTTACCTCCCTAACAACCCCATCCATAAACAAATTAAACAACCATGGAGACATCACACACCCCTGCCGCAAACCTACATTCACTGAGAACCAATCACTTTCCTCTCTTCCTACACGTACACATGCCTTACATCCTCGATAAAAACTTTTCACTGCTTCTAACAACTTGCCTCCCACACCATATATTCTTAATACCTTCCACAGAGCATCTCTATCAACTCTATCATATGCCTTCTCCAGATCCATAAATGCTACATACAAATCCATTTGCTTTTCTAAGTATTTCTCACATACATTCTTCAAAGCAAACACCTGATCCACACATCCTCTACCACTTCTGAAACCGCACTGCTCTTCCCCAATCTGATGCTCTGTACATGCCTTCACCCTCTCAATCAATACCCTCCCATATAATTTACCAGGAATACTCAACAAACTTATACCTCTGTAATTTGAGCACTCACTCTTATCCCCTTTGCCTTTGTACAATGGCACTATGCACGCATTCCGCCAATCCTCAGGCACCTCACCATGAGTCATACATACATTAAATAACCTTACCAACCAGTCAACAATACAGTCACCCCCCTTTTTAATAAATTCCACTGCAATACCATCCAAACCTGCTGCCTTGCCGGCTTTCATCTTCCGCAAAGCTTTCACTACCTCTTCTCTGTTTACCAAATCATTTTCCCTAACCCTCTCACTTTGCACACCACCTCGACCAAAACACCCTATATCTGCCACTCTGTCATCAGACACATTCAACAAACCTTCAAAATACTCATTCCATCTCCTTCTCACATCACCACTACTTGTTATCACCTCCCCATTTACGCCCTTCACTGAAGTTCCCATTTGCTCCCTTGTCTTACGCACCCTATTTACCTCCTTCCAGAACATCTTCTTATTCTCCCTAAAATTTACTGATAGTCTCTCACCCCAACTCTCATTTGCCCTTTTTTTCACCTCTTGCACCTTTCTCTTGACCTCCTGTCTCTTTCTTTTATACTTCTCCCACTCAATTGCATTTTTTCCCTGCAAAAATCGTCCAAATGCCTCTCTCTTCTCTTTCACTAATACTCTTACTTCTTCATCCCACCACTCACTACCCTTTCTAAACAGCCCACCTCCCACTCTTCTCATGCCACAAGCATCTTTTGCGCAATCCATCACTGATTCCCTAAATACATCCCATTCCTCCCCCACTCCCCTTACTTCCATTGTTCCCACCTTTTTCCATTCTGTACACAGTCTCTCCTGGTACTTCCCCACACAGGTCCCCTTCCCAAGCTCACTTACTCTCACCACCTTCTTCACCCCAACATTCACTCCTCTTTTCTGAAAACCCATACTAATCTTCACCTTAGCCTCCACAAGATAATGATCAGACATCCCTCCAGTTGCACCTCTCAGCACATTAACATCCAAAAGTCTCTCTTTCGCACGCCTGTCAATTAACACGTAATCCAATAACGCTCTCTGGCCATCTCTCCTACTTACATAAGTATACTTATGTATATCTCGCTTTTTAAACCAGGTATTCCCAATCATCAGTCCTTTTTCAGCACATAAATCTACAAGCTCTTCACCATTTCCATTTACAACACTGAACACCCCATGCATACCAATTATTCCCTCAACTGCCACATTACTCACCTTTGCATTCAAATCACCCATCACTATAACCCGGTCTCGTGCATCAAAACCGCTAACACACTCATTCAGCTGCTCCCAAAACACTTGCCTCTCATGATCTTTCTTCTCATGCCCAGGTGCATATGCACCAATAATCACCCACCTCTCTCCATCAACTTTCAATTTTACCCATATTAATCGAGAATTTACTTTCTTACATTCTATCACATACTCCCACAACTCCTGTTTCAGTAGTATTGCTACTCCTTCCCTTGCTCTTGTCCTCTCACTAACCCCTGACTTCACTCCCCAGACATTTCCAATTTTCTTTAATCAGGATATCAATTAAATGATCAAATCTTTATAGTCATCATACGAAATGCATTAGTTAGCTGGGCACTTACCTCACTGGATAGTATTTACAACACATTAATTGTCTTAATTTTTGAGGTATTTCTACATCCAGTTGCCGGGTTGTTATTGATTTCAGTATTCATATGAATTTGCTTCAGTGGCACACACTCTTTACAGAACGCTACGCGCCATTATACAGCTGCCTGTATAATGTAGACGAACAATAATCAGGCTTTCAGACTCCCTCAGCATTGATATAACCGTGTCTCGAGGAGAGGTCAAGAAAAATGTAATCAACAATTATCAGAAGGGCCGATTGTCTGAGGAGATATTACTAGTTGTAATTGCTCGTTTACAGTTCTGTCCGGTCGTTTGATTGTACAGGAGCTATATCTGTGAGGTCGTTGGCTCCGCTGAAGCTCTACCCTTGACCAATCTAGCAGAGTCAATTAATTGGTAGACAGCAGTGATGATGGACTCTATATATGTTTGTGTGCGTGTGGATGACCCGTGAGTGTGATAACTTATTTACAGCTGTGTCCCGTCCTAATTTTCTGCTGTTCTAATGCTGTTCTTTTTATACCAAGGTTTTGTTTTCATACATTGCAGAATACACAACAAAGACCTGGAACCGAAATTCATTGTGAAAGTGTTTGAAATAACGAGTGAAGGGGAGAGAGACTATACATGGCCAAGAAGTAAATTTGATGAGGCTGTCGACAGCAGTTCAACCACTCCAGAAAAAGTGCCCAAGTGAATCAGATGAGATGAGGTAAGTCGTTTCCTAATTTTGTATTCAACGGGAGCGTTTGCTAGCGTGTATACTGAGTGCACTCGTAGACTGAAGTTCTGTCCCGGTCCCGGACCACAATGTGACTGCGAAGCATCTGAGCAAAGACCCAAGGGGCTGAACTTCGAACAGCGAAGCAGCAGAAGGAAGTGCCATTTTAAACGAACAGATGTCGCGCATAATATGATTCCGTTTTCTAAACCTCCTCCTCATAATCCCTGCATAAACAGCAATCGATGGCTGTCTTGACAGTTTTATGTCATATGATTCCTTTATATACGAGAGAATTAGTAAGGTTAAAGCAGTGTTGGGAATAAACCGTTAACAATAACAAAGGACATAGAAATATATTCGTCAGTATATGTCAGAGGTCTGGCCGATATCATTACTAAGAAGTGTTAACTATCACAGGATATGTTATTGTTAGTAACTATAACCCTGACCTAAAACCCAACGTATGTACATATAGTGTTAACGTCTACTAGGAATCGTTATGGTATTAACTCTACCGCTGTTACTGCTGCAGTATTTGTTCTTAACCTTGCATAAAAGACTAGCGTTATAGAACTTTATCTGTATCACCATCACAATCGTAACGTTATCACTCGTATATGGACACGTCATTACGTCATTCAGCCTCTACTCCCTTCCCCATAACCTTCGTCTCATCCCCCTCCCCTTCCATCCCCGAATCCCTTATATCCTACTGGAGTTACATTGTGGTGGACAGAACCTTTGTCCGCAAGTGTAAAATCCTTCGTGTGATAGGGAGAAGTGGGAGAGAGAAAAGATTATAGCGGTCAGGGAGAAGTAGGCTGTAGAGGACAACAATAGATCGGTAGATGATGGCATGGAAAATATAATGTTGAATGAGAGAAAATAGGCTGCAGAAGGGCTTGTAAAACAAATCCAGAAAACATTGTGGAGAAAGTTACGGCCTCTAGTCGCTCTTGCTTTCTTCTGTTCTTTGTGACTAGCCTTATGGATCATATTGTTGTTATACCCTATACGCTGTAATTACTTGTCTGAGTATATCCCTACCCACGTACTTGAATGTGATTCTGATATATTGTGTCTACAATACTACTAATGTTGAGCTTTGGTGATAGGCTGTGTATAATGTCGTCTCCCAGGGTCTTCTGGTATACACATCCCTGCAGCGTCTTGGGTCCATCTGGACACAGATTCCTGCAACCTTCCTGGTTTTCTTGAAGATGATATTCATAAGGAAGTTTTCTTTCACTTTTTCCACTCTCATTACCTTCCATTTTCTTGGTTCAAAATTCATCAGCTGTGTATCAGATCATTTTTAGGACTTCATTTGTTTCCTTTGTAAGCGGATGCAATCTTCATCATCTTTATACTTCCCTCGTGACCTCAGCATCATCCGCAAACATCTTTACGTATAAGCTCAGTCCTTCCACCGAGTCGTTCATATAGATCAAGAAGAGCAATGGTTCCAGGAGAGAACTTTGTGGCACGCTGTTAGTGTCCCCAAACCATTTCGAGACGGGCCTTCTGATACACGTTCTTAATTTCCTCCCGCTAAGGTAATAATAAGCAATCCATCCAAGGAGTCTCCTTCCTATTCCTGCTTGAAGGTGTAGGATCCTTACTTTTCTCGTATGTGGTACGGTGTCAAATGCTCTATGGCTGTCGAGGAACACACAATCCACCAACCGTTCTCTACCATCTCAACGGAGCTCACTCTATCAACGGTGCGCATTGTTGAACACACTCACTTTACCCCGTAACTTAGCATTATATGTACCGTGTCTTTATTGCAGTACACACACACACACACACACACACACACACACACACACACACACACACAGGTGGCCATTTATCGATTAGCCCCAAGGAAGGGAAGTGGGGGGGGGGGGAGATGAAGATCTGGGTTTGGATGTGGGACGATCGCCGCGCCCAGGATTCGAGCCCCATGTTGAATACGTGCTGCAAACCCAAGGTGTTTGTGTAAGGTGTAGTGAGAAGAAGGCAAATCATTTATTGACAGCACACTCGCCGAGACGGGGCTGTGGGTACCCGCTCAGCTTCTGGGTAATGGTATACAATAATTTTGTGGATCTGCATTCCTGAGTTTTTTGTATGTTTTTTTTTCCCCTGGTTTTAGGAGACGGTGGAGCTAAACACTGGATGTATGTCTTCCATATACCGGAAGCTTCTCATTATGGAAGACAAAGCCAGGATTTCCAGGAAGGGTTGCAATCATGGACCTCCGTGGTGTATTGGTTAGCGTTCCTGACCGTCACGCATTCAAGGGCAGCCCAGAGTCGAGCGCATAGATTCGAATCTTGGTTACAGCAGTCGGTCCACACAGTCAACCCAGCTGTTCATCCACCCCTAGGGGTTGGGTAACATGGCTCAGGTTAGGGTATATGAATATACGTATATAGCGTTAACGAGATGGCCTTAATTAAGGCCTCATTTGCCTGTGCCGCTTCAGCTAATATAACAGATGAAATATTTACCTTCAATGACAGTCATCAGAGCTACTCACTTACCAAGAGGAATTTCCTCTGAGAATAAACGTGCCTCATTTAGCCACGAATCCGCTTAAAATCCAAAACGTTTTTACAGGATTTGAAAATTAATTTTCTTTAACGTAAAACAAGTCAGCTTCTTCGGACGAGAGACTCAATATAATGAATATTTCACCTGACATTCTGTGTATGCAGCGTTCGCACCATCTGACTGACGCATGTAAACAGAGAAAGAATAATATAAAAAAAGATGGTGAAATTCTTTTAGCTTTAGCTGAATGTGGGACCTATGGCCGTCCAGACCTGTGTTGAGTTAAGATATTAATTCGTCTGCATTCTTTGTTGCGCAGGAGTCCAGGTGGTCACCTCCACGTATGTGGGAAGAAGAATGACGATAGCAGAGCAATTAAGGGTAGAGACAACGTTATCCGTGCGGGCAGGGATTGTGATAATGGTGGTAAAGCCCATTAGTGAGGTAGTCGACCCATTAAGAGATGGAGACGACGATAGATGGGGTAATAGGTGAGGTTATGACTTCCTTCTTTGGATGACGATGGTGTCTGGTCTAATGGTGTGTCTGGGAGAGGGTTAATGGTAGGTGCTCCATGACAAAAGCAGATAATGGTGACGAAGGGCCTTATGCAGCGGGGATGTTGGTACGCGAACCATTACAGAGGAAGGCAATGGAAGCTGATGGAAGGTAATGGTAGCTGGTGGAAGGTAATGGTAGATGGTTTTGTTTCTGTAGGTGGGATATAATATAACTGAGGTCCCAGGGGGAAGATGATAGATTGCCACTAATATAGGTAGCTGGTCCGTTATGGGGAGGGCTAATGGCAACTTGGTAATGGTCTATTAGGGAAAAGGTGATTGCAGCTGGTTAGGCCGCCCTAATGCCACCCATTGTACTGTTTGGCCGCACTCGTGCCACCAACAATACTGTGTACACAGGCCGCCCTCATGCCACCCACAACACTATGTGGCCGCCCACTTGCCACCCGTCATCGACCAGTATTACCCCTCCTCCCTCACCAGACCACCACCACCACCCCACATCCTGTTCATGGCAACTTCATTAAGTCATCATTTGCCGTGGGTCGTCAGCACCTGCCTGCCCAGTGACCTTCGACTCGCGTTGGCACGCCTCCCTGGTTGCCATGGACGGCGTGATGACCATGATGGCTCACTGGCTAAGACTCGCCGGGGTGTTTCCCGCGACTGCTGGATCGAAGTCGCCTAGAATATTCCAGGATGAAGGTGAAGAAAAAAACAACAATATATCATGGATCTCAGCGTTGTCCATCTTGTTGATATAGCTGTGGTGTGTGGCGGAGCTATGTTAGCTGAGGTATATGAAGAGGCTCGAGTGCTCTCTCTTTTTTTTTGTTCTTGTGACAGTCATGACACTGGCAAAACTTGCCGTGAGCGAGGATCATCCTGGGTGAAAGAAATAGAGAGAGAGAGAGAGAGAGAGAGAGAGAGAGAGAGATTTGAAGAAGAGACGAATCTTTCCTCCGCGGGTGCTTCTACAACTGACCCTTATAGGATAGGAAGGTCAAGGGGAGAGAGGAAAGGTGGAAGAGAAATTCTAAAGCATGGAAGACTACATTTTATCCCAGTCGACCTCCGTTATATGAGGAAGCTATATTAACTGAGGTAAATGGCAGAAGGTGTATTAGCTGAGGTATATAGAGAAAAAGCTGGAGAAGCTGTTGATTATGTTTAATTCCAAACGACACATTGTTTCCCATTTTCGAAAATATTTTAGAAATATAATTGTATTATCTTAGATTCTTGGGCTGTATGGCAACTATTATGAAAATCAGCAGTATGCATATTAATCATTTGTACAGAAATTATTGGCTACTTCTACATATCTCTATAGCCCTCGGGAGTTTCCTTACAAACGTACATCCTTCATAATGAAAGACCCCCATGTATACACAATCAGCTCACACCATCTGGACGATATTTTAAAGCTATATTGCCTTCGGGTCTGTACCGAGGTGGCTGCATAATCTTACACACTAATTCGCTGGAAAATCTTTGAAAGACAAGTATGAATGATCTCTCTTTTTGAGGAGATTCATTATTTTTCCAGAAAGCAATAAAGAAATTGAGGAGTTTGTTGAAGGGGAGAGATCACGTTAAGTGTATTGAATGTAAGGGAAGCAGAGGTAAAGTGATATGTTGACTGTGTTGGGTGAGGTAGGGCGAGTTGGTGGCGTACCTCAGCTGGGAACATGGGCTAAATTCTCCCCTGACACAACCCGATCACGGCCGACCTGCGTGGCTATGGCAACTGTTCGTCCAGTCTTCCCTCACCCAAGTGTTGTTTTGATTTAACGCGTCTTACTAGCCTACTGTAGTACCTGACCCTGAAATCATGCCCAACATTCTATGAACTGATGAGCATAGCCAGCGGTACCTCTAGCATCGCAGGAGTGCCTTACCTCCCTAGATGAGTACAAGGCACAGTAACCTTTTTCAGACCTTTCAGCCTTCACAGATATCATCTGACCTTAAGACAAGGGCACGTCGTTATAAAGCGTCGTCATGAAAAGTGATGAGGTGCAATATATGCGTCCGGATGACATGGGTCTCCCGCATGAGCTCTTGTCGAAGCCAGACACCATCGTCGACTGCCTTCCTCAGGTAGCGTTGATAGTCTCGTGTCCGATGTAAGAAGAAAAAGAATATAACAAGTCTGTATGATCGTGTTTGATGCTTCTCAAAATAGATGATGGGGAGGTGGTTTTGGCATAGCCACCGTGTGTGGATGGGTAAGTATCTGGGATATGATTTCATCTGCTATATATATGATTGACGTAGTGTTTGGTCCCGGAATTAGCGTCTGCGTCCCTTGGTCGACGGGTTTTAACCAAGTGGTGGAGGATGTTAAGGTCAGCAGAACGGAGTGTCATCTTGTCCACAGAATGATGACTTCGAGAGAGTTTGTGTTGAACTAACGGCAGTACAGAGTCGTGTGAGTTGATGTGTGCGGCCAACTGTAACGTGACAGGTGTCTGACCACATGCAAGATAATAGATGTGTGGTCACCTGTATGACGACACGTGTCTGATTGGTGACTTGTATGACGACAGGTGTGTGGTCTTCTGTATGACGACAGGTGACTGGTCTCCTAAATGACGACAGGTGACTGGTCTCCTAAATGACGACAGGTGACTGGTCTCCTAAATGACGACAGGTGTCTGGTCTCCTAAATGACGAGAGGTGTCTGGTCGCTTGTATAACAACAGATGAGGCATGTGTAACAGTGATCCCCTGCCTTGTAGTATTCAAGTCATCATTGCTTAAGTCATCTTTTAACGAATCACAGGAACGGAAGGGTATTTCTTCCTCGCAGCAATTGTGCGCATGTCTGTCTGTCCTGTGTAAGGTCCTCAACACAAGCTGAGCTAGAAGGCTGGTAGACAGACCCTTCCTTGCCTGTCTGTTCAGACTCTACTCTGCCTGAAGACACTCAAGCTGGGTTTGGCACAGTTAAAGCTATAGCTATATACACCTGTGATATGGAGAGAATAAGTTGGAGAATTTGTTCTAATTGTGTACCTTATGTATGCTAATTCTGTGCATATGTGTACCTGGTGTCGTTGTAATATATATATATATATATATATATATATATATATATATATATATATATATATATATTACCGTCATGCCACACACTGCTTTGATACAAGTTTTACGAAGTATTCAAGTAGATGCATTTACACAGGCAGATAACCCAAGGTGGTGGTGCTACAATTAGCCCAGACACACAACAAGCAGCCAGGGAACAAGGGTGTTGCGACAGCGTTACTGTTTCAGTCGGGAACTATAGAGATGTGGACGCCTCATACAACGAGGACTGAAACGATGATTGGATTTCTAAGATATCCTTGTGGAAGATTAAGGAGTAAGGCCTCTATTTTAAGCCTGAAAAATAAAAGATATATGTCATCATTAAAGGGCTTCTGAGATTCCCTTGGAGGCGAACGAAAAAGAGAGGAGGAAGAATTGGACATACACTGAGGTTATATATATATGTGTGTGTGTGTGTGTGTGTGTGTGTGTGTGTGTGTGTGTGTGTGTGTGTGTGTGTGTGTGAGTTCTTGAAGCACTGTCATTGGATGGGAGATATCTCCCGTCACAAGTGGGAGGTAACGATCATCTCCCGTCACACGGGGATGGTGACGGATCATCTCCCGTCACACTCGGGGGTTACGTGGTGCATCACCAGCAGACACATTGAAAGCAGACAGAACCTACATAGCTAATGGACGGACACTGATTATTTCTTTTTATGATACATAGTCTGTCAGCCTCCAGCCAGCCTTGATCACCAGATCGGAACTGTGAACACATGCCTCCCCATGATGACAGGCTTCGTGGGTATTTCCTTCAGTACGTGGGCAGTTTCCCCAGGTGGGAGGTTACGTGGGCGGTTCACATGGTGTAGGCTACCTGGGCAGTTCCACTTGAGGTAGGCTACGTGGGTGCTCCACTGGTGGTAGGCTACGTGGGTACTCCTCTGGTGGTGGACTACGTAGGTATCTCCTCTAGTGGTAGGCTGTAAGGGCAGTTTCTCTTGGTTGCCCAAGTGGTTACTTCCTCGGGTGGTAAGCTACTTGGGCAGTTCCCATGGTAGCATGCTACGTGGGCAGTTCGTCTCGCGGTAGCCTTCGTGGGTTTATCTTCTGATGGTGGGCTACGTGGGCAGCTCCTGTTGTGGTAGCCTACGTGGGTACATCCTCTGGATGGTAAGCTACGTGGGCTGCACATCTCGTTGTAGGCTACGTGGGTATTTCCTCTGGTAGTAGGCAACATGGGCCAACTCCTCTTGTTGTAGACTACGTGGGCAGTTTTCTAGGCTACGTGAACACTTCCCTTACTGATGGGATATGGAGCGACTTGTCCAGGCTGTAGGCTACTTGGGCACATCACGTAATGCCGGGCTTAAGTCGACAGTTTTCCCCTGTCCGAGACACCGTCGCCGTAGTGGCAGGGTATATATGATAGGCTACGTGGCCAGTTCCCCTTGCGTTAAGCCACATAGGTACTCCCTACATCACTTCCAGGTAGTGTGTGTGTCGCACTTGCGGTAATTGAGCCAGTAGGTGTTCATCTCTCCCTTGCCCTGCAAGACCAAACGAAGATGTCAACACATTTGAAAAGTTCTATATAGAAACGTAAACAGTATATACAAGCGCAAATACTGGTTGAATAAAGTAAAGAACATTTGAACAACTGTAAATACTGATATAGACACAGGGGTAAACAAAACCAGGATATCATATAGGAACATGTAAGCACAGTTATGCAACCCATTACTTGATTTTCTCAAACCGTATATGTAAACTATGGACAAATAGTTTTCAGCCAGGTGACCTCTAAATCCAAAGGCTTTATGAAAATTCGCTAATAATTATCAAAGGAGAAACATTGGAAGACCTGTAGTGTATAATTTACTGAATTGGAGCGCTTTTGTCTTGAACCTAGCTACTGAATAGTTTCCATTAATTCAGAATTTGTAAATAAGTCTCGGACATATAAATCAAGAGTGGAAAACATCACAATGTCATTGAAATAGATGAATGGCAGGATAGAGCATCGAACCAGGATTTCATAAGACTTTATCTTCAAGAATTCATTGAAAAGAAATAGGAAAGCCTCAGATTCATACCTTGATGTGCAACTTCCCTCGAAATGTTGTGGTGAAATTGAACTTCTCCAGTTGCCGGGCGCACTTCTCGGTGATGTGCACTCGCCCTAGCTGCCAAGGGATGAGTTATTTGAAATCGAGTATTATCTACAGAAATCTTCACGCTCTTAAGAGCGACTGGAATTTCTCTGTGATGGAAATTCGTTTTTCAGAAGCTGAATATGAAAATGATGGAGCTAATCATTAATCATACATACATCTAGTAACTAAAACTATGCCTGTATCTGATAAGATATTAGGTATATCTTACTATATAATTCATCTATACTAATGACTGTTTTTAATCTCTAATAGCTATATTCATTAAAGTATTAGGGAAATGTTGCTAAAGAAGTGATCTGTATTTTCTACTAACCATATATATATATATATATATATATATATATATATATATATATATATATATATAAGCAATAGTACATCATCTCCCATGAAAATGCGCTGTTATGGGCTGATATGGTGGTACCAGGAGATATTCAGAACCCGAAGCGTGGGTTCCGCGATCCAGCGCTCGAGAATTCTTGGTACAATTGTGGAGGGAATAGGAACATGGCGCAGGTTTATCATTATTTTCATTTCCGCCGGCGACGGGGTAGAAGGATGGATGTCGAAATATATTCTTGCGTAAAAGGGATGCTTGCCCGCCTATACGACGGTGAGGTCCTGGCATTGCAGTAAACACCAGATAAAAAACTGTACGTACTCCATCCTTAGGTTAACTCAACAGGTACAGTTGATGATATATAAGAATACTACATTACCTCATGAAAAGAATTAGTCGACATTCCCGTGAATGTAACTTGTTTCACCCATAAGAGTGAACAAGAAACCTAGAATATAGGAAGCGAGACATACTGCGAAAGGATTACTGACATAATATACATATGTGAAAGACCAGAATCAAAAAAAGGACCCCCACCTCCCTTCAAGATTTGGTAGGTCGACATTAGCCCGAGCCAATGACAATAAGTCTGTATAACGCGTGTTTAGGGTCAGCTTAAGTAGAGTACTGTGGCGCTATACTGATAATAATTGACTGATAATCGTTCCATACATTGTTTAGGCTACAGAAAAACCTCCCCGTATATCTTGTGTGGCTTGCCTGGGGAATGTAGCCTTTAGTTACGGTGCATTATCCATGACAATTAGACGCTGGGTATGTGCAATAGGGCCATCTTTTTGTTTGTTTTTAACACTACTGCGCTAAAGTGGAAGCAGTTACGTGGTTAAAACATTATTGTTCTTATCTTTTTTATATCATTATATCATTATCATTATCATTATTATCATTATCATTATATTATTATTATCATTATTATTATTATTATTATTATTATTATTATTATTATTATTATTATCATTATTATTATTATTATTATTATCATTATTATTATTATTATTATTATTATCATTATTATTATCATTTCATTGTCATTATTATCATTATAATCATCTTTACTGTTATCATTACTGTTGCTAGAGTATTCAGAGTGTGTGAGGGCTTGCAACATTATGAGGTCTGACGAACAGTCTTGCAAGATGTCCTGGTGGCATACTCCACCGGAGCAATATACAGCCACACATCCAATTTTGTGCATTGCTGAAATTCTTCATGGCAAAAATATATCAGAGGTTTTAATATTCTTTTGACGATGGAAGGTTCCTGACGATGATGTGTCGGTGGTGATCTGAAGTGCTTGGGGTCGCCAGACCCATATTATAATGTCTGGTTATGGACTCTGACCTATATATTCGGGTATCTGCTTCCTGACTGGTTGTTTAAGTCGGGATGATGGTTCGCACTCCGGAAAATCGAGGTACAGATATCCGGACATTGAAGTGAACATAAGATGAACATTTTCTTTTTTTTTCACCCAACACTTCGCCTCACCTTACTGTTGGTCTGCATCCTGGAGGCGGTGTTGACGGTATCGCCGAAGAGGCAGTAGCGAGGCAGCTTGAGGCCCACCACCCCTGCAGCCACGGGCCCCACGTGGATACCTGAGGGAGGAGTACAGTTGAGACACAAGCACGAGACACTAACAGGACATCGGAGCCACCAGAGGGGGACGACGAAAGATATATGGGGGGGTGGGGGACGCAGCTGCTAACAGCAGTGGACGTGGTGGGGAAGGACACCCAAACCATCAACTGGGGACTTGGAAAGAGACAAGTCAGCCACCAGTAACTGGTATGGGTGGAGAGAGAGGGAGAGAGAGAGAGAGGGGGGGGGGGGCATTTCATCCATTCTCTTTAACATTATGAAGACATGCGAAATATCACTCTTTATAATGAAAATGATAAATGATAGCACTCTTTATAATGATAATGATAAATGATACACATGCGGATAATTTTCCTCAATATCATCACATGCAGATAGACGCTCTCTCTGTCAAAGGGAATATCTAAATGGTTCTATTTCATCCCTAAATTGTGTGAGCAATAGATCTTAATCTATTCTAAATTGATATATGTCCCAAGGTTGTGTGTTAGGAGGTCTTACCTATCCTGAGGCTGTGTTGGGGAGGCCTTGCCTATCCTGAGGCTGCGTATTGGTGAGTCTTACCTATCCTGAGGCTGTGTTGGGGAGGTCATGCCTATCCTGAGGCTGTGTTGGGGAGGTCATGCCTATCCTGAGGCTGTGTTGGGGAAGTCTTGCCTATCCTGAGGCTGTGTGTTGAGGAGGTCTTACCTATCCTAAAGCTGTATGTTGGGGAGGTCTTGCCTATCCTGAGACTGTGCGTTGGGAACGCCTTACCTATCCTGAGGCTGCGTATTGTTGAGTCTTACCTATCCTGAGGCTGCGTATTGGTGAGTCTTACCTATCCTGAGGTTGTGTGTGCGGGAGGTGGTCCTGGCCACTTCCTGCAGCATGTGGAGGGCCAGACCGCCCACCTGGGCGCAGTGGTCGTGTCTGTACTCCGGCGCACCGCCCACCACCATGTACACCCCGCCCACTGTCTCCACCTGCACACGTACAGAAATAGATGATCAGTATGTTCCCATGAGCGGTGCCTTATGCAAGTTGCTGTGAAAGACTTTGTTACGAGTGAGAGATAAGTTAATTGATCTGCTTCTTAATCGTCTGTAGTGAAGCCAATTTGGATTCTTTATCTTTAAACTTTAGGGCTGTGAATATAACCGTAATCATCTCCATTAATGGTTTTAAGTCTTAACGATTAGTAAAGGGATATTTCAGGAGTTCAGAAACGGTATACTTAAGGGACAGTTCACAACTTTAAGGTGAATTAAGTCTCTGTTGGTAAGGGTGTGTGTGTGTGTGTGTGTGTGTGTGGCAGACCTTGAAGACAGAGTACTTGTCGGTGATTCGGTCCAGGAGGTTGTACAGGTCGTTGACGGTCCTCATGACGTCCATAGCGCTCATGGTGTCGCTCTCGGCCGCCAGCGACACCTCCGCGAACAGCACGGACACCTCCTCGATGGTCTGCGGGAGACGGGAGGAGGAGATCAGTCTCGTCCGTCCCAGGAAGCAACACTAGGAGGGGCGAGAGGTGTACACCCAGTACCTCTGTAAGAGGCTTGTCCACTCACCTGGCAGGAGGCGTAGGAGTCGTTGCCCTGACGGAGGATGTCGGCCACCTGACGGGGCAGCATGGAATACAGGAGGTCGTCCCCTTTGGCCTTGAGCTCCTCGTGCTTCATATGGGCATCCTCCAGCTTGTTGGAGTACTCCTCCGCCCGGTCGTACAGGATCTGTAGCCTGGGGAAGACGTTACAAGCCTTAGGACCCACGTCCAACGACTCTAATTAGGCAATTCATAAAATGTGGTTAGGCAATTTGGAAATATAATTGAGTAATTTCGAAATATAAGAAGACATAGTTAGGCAATTTGGAAATATTATTAGGCAATTTCAAAATGTAATAAGGCAATCTGGAAATATGATTAAGCAATTCCAAAATGAAACTGGGTAATTCGGAAATATAATTAGGAATTCTGAAGTATATTTAGACCAGCTTGTACTATAGATCACAGTTATATTTTACATGATCGGCTAACATTCTACTCCCTATTTATATAACTGTGCTATATAACACCTTCCAGGCTCGAGATCTATACATAAAGTAACAGGCATTAAAAGAAATTCTATTTTTTTCCTACACCATTCTTAAAAGATATGCAGTTCCTCAATAGTCGTCGAGAAACATCGATTTTTTTTGTGTCCTGAATCACATCAGTTATTGGAAAAGTCTGCGAATAAAGTTGTCTCATGAAAGAGCTCAAGATGTACACATGGACACAGTGTTGTGATTCAGCATCAAGAAGAGTTTGAACTTTGGAAACGGATTCCACACAAGTGTTCTCAATTCTGGGAATCTTTACGGTCTCGAAATTATTCTTCGGATGCAGAAGAGCGAGGCTTTCGAAGCTGAACCAGCAAACTCAGGTCTGAGGCCATTTATCAACCAGCCCCGAGGGATGGATGAACAGCTGAGATTGGCTGTAGGGCGACTGCCGCGCCCAGGATTCGAACCCGGGCGATCCTGTGCGTATATTAGAGTCAATGACACTAACCACTGCACCAGGGAAGACCGTAAAGTATGAACATTTGTGTGTGTGTGTGTGTGTGTGTGTGTGTGTGTGTGTGGATAACGCGAACGTATGAATGACATAGACCAAAAGGTGTAAAGAAATATGATGCAGGAGTGTCCAGGAGCTCCTGCAGGTGTGGCAGCAGCAGTAGTAGCAGTGGGCAGGGGGGATGAGGAGGGCCTTACCTGGAGCAGTGTTCCCAGCCCTTGAGGACCATCTCGCGACTCAAGTCGTGCATGCTCAGGTCGTCCAGGAACATGCCCATCTCTCGCATCTCCACCAGGTTGTTCAGTCTGTGAGAGATGGGGCAGAGAGAGACACAGATGAGACTCAGACGTGGCACTACCACACACTTGAGTATGTCTTCCGGGAGTCATGGCTGAAATTTTGACGAGTATGATGACCGAGAGACGTGTTTATTAACTACCAGTATTGCCCAATGGTTAAATACTTAGCCGAATGAACGAAGACCAGACGATGTTCACTGATGAATAGATATAAAAAAAAAAGGGCCACCATGAATCTAATCAATAAACCTTTTAAGTTTTCTTCAAGATTTAGCTGCGTCTTAGCTTAGTCAGTCTTGATCAATTCTAATCTTCGTAAAGTCTGAACTCTCTGCATCTTGTCTGTGTAAAGTCTTGGCTTGTTATCACAGATTGGTAACGTCTTAGCTGAATAAAGTTGGGCCTGTGAGAACTTCGTTGGTCTTCGTTCATATCGGCAGCACTTCGTTAGCAAAGGTCTTACAGAGGCGTGGCGTCTCTCTGCCTCCTGGTGTGGTACTTACAACGACATGGCGTCTCTCTACCTCCTGGTATGGTACTTACAGCGGCATGGCGTCTCTCTACCTCCTGGTATGGTACTTACAGCGGCATGGCGTCTCTCTACCTCCTGGTATGGTACTTACAGCGGCATGGCGTCTCTCTACCTCCTGGTATGGTACTTACAGCGGCATGGCGTCTCTCTACCTCCTGGTGTGGTACTTACAACGACATGGCGTCTCTCTGCCTCCTGGTGTGGTACTTACAGCGGCATGGCGTCTCTCTGCCTCCTGGTGTGGTACTTACAACGACATGGCGTCTCTCTGCCTCCTGGTGTGGTACTTACAGCGGCATGCAGAGGAAGAGGGCGATGTTGGCCTCCTTGACGATGTACATCTGACCCTTGAGCAGCAAGCCTCGGAAGCTGTGTAGGGAGGAATGCTGCTTAGCCCACGGCGCCTGGCTCGACCCACGCCTCGTCGGACTGTGGGCAAGGATTATGGGTCGTCACGACATTGAAGAAAATAATGTAAAAAACAAAAATTGTAAAATCCAAAGTTTTGTGCTTTAGAATTTTTCGTCGTGCTGTGTGGTAATTTTCTTTAGCTCGAGTGTATGACCTCAATTGGATATTCAGTTTTTTATGATATGATACACCAATAAAGGATTAGATTATACGGTTTTGTGCACTGGGAACAAACTTTCATACAACAAAGAATGACCCCCCTGACCGTAGGATTCAAACCCCCACCGTTTGTGGTAGCGGTTCGAATCCTGCTATTATTATCACCGGATCTGTATCATGATCACACGACCTATTGATATCAATACTCTCCCTGGTCGTCGGATTTGGCAGAGGAAGAGAGAGAGAGAGAGAGAGAGAGAGAGAGAGAGAGAGAGAGAGAGATGGGTAGGTGGGGGAGGGTTTAGCAGAACTCATGTCGTGTGACTCAAAGACCATCGCACGTCAGAGGCCACACACTGGAAGGCTCTCTCTGGTCAGGCATAATAACAGACAACACACGTACAGGAACGTCTCGCGCCTGATGCATGTGATTCCCCCCCACCCCACCCACCCACACACACACACACACACACACACACACACACACACATACACACACACACACACACACACACACATACAGGATCATAGTGGAGGCTATAGCCTGGTCCTTGGTGGTGTCAATAATCTAGATTTACGTAGTTGTGCTAATTTATGTCTTGTTAAATATTGGTGAGTATGGCCAGAGCAGCGAGACGTGGGGGTAGTATAACCCACTAACACACATTGCCGGGTATAAGAATGTTAGATGGTCGTCTGCTGATTTACAGGCAATATCCAGCCCGCCCCACATACTTTACAAGTCTCCCTTGACTCTCCCTTTTTTTCCCAAAAGCATTACTGGATTATAGATATAGTTTTTCTTTTACCACAGAAGGAGTATACAGCTGGTGGCCGTACCTCTTCTCGTATAGCAAATATTCATATATTCAATTCAGATCCTGACATATACAAATGATCTTGATCACCCGCGAATTTCGTCTGAAATATAGCTGTTTTATGTATATATATATATATATATATATATATATATATATATATATATATGTATATGTGTGTGTGTGTGTGTGTTTGTATAAAGGAAAAGAGAAATGTGGGTAATTAGCTCATAAAGCAGAGTGCTGTATACATGACCACTTGCATGACACCCATCACCATGCACATGTGCACATGAAGCCCATCACCATGTGCATGAAATCCCTCATCATGTGCATGAAGCTCATCACTCTATGCATGGAGCCCATTACTGTATGCTTGGCACTTAAGTTTAAGAAGTCTGTCATCACGTGTACGAAGCCCATCACCACGTGCATGGAGGCAAGTGCATGAAGCCCATCACCACGTGCATGGAGGCAAGTGCATGAAGCCCTTCACCACGTGCATGGAGGCAAGTGCATGAAGCCCATCACCACGTGCATGGAGGCAAGTGCATGAAGCCCATCACCACGTGCATGGAGGCAAGTGCATGAAGCCCATCACCACACATGAAGTGCGTCACTGTGTACCTGGAGCCCAACTGCATGAAGCCCATCAAAACGTGCATGAAGCCCATCACAAGGTGCATGAAGCTTATTACCAAGGGCATGAAGCCCATCACCACGTGCATGAAGCCCATCACCACGTGCATGAAGGCCCGTGCATACTAGCCACACAGAGCAACGTGAAGGCCTCCTCTCCTCACTTCTCCCTGACGGTGACGAGACTGTTCACCCTCGCCCCGGAGGCCCCGGCCATCACGTTGGTCGAGTTCGAGGCCAACTCCGGCAGCTTCTTGGACTCCACCTCCCACGTCACGCACTGGAAGACCATGATCTGTGGAAGCCAGGGGACCAGATTATTGGTGGGGGTAGTGGTGGGGTAATGGTGGTGATGGAGGGGTAGTGGCGTTGGTGGTGGGTAAGTGGTGGTATCTGTTAAGGTCGAAAGATGAGGGTAATGGTCATTATAGTGGTTATGGTGTGGTAGTTGATGAGGGTCAGTGGTCTTTATGTGTAAGCATGTTCCATTGTCTCTATGAACCTATCCCATTTTCCCCCTTTGGACCTACCCTTATTCTCCTGAACCTCTCTATTTTCCCCTCTGGCCCCACCCTTTATCCTGAACCTCCCTATTTTCCCCTCTGGACCCACCCTTTATCCTGAACCTCCCTATTATATTCCTTCGAACACAACGACATTCACGTGACCTGACATTTCCCTTCTCTCGTACATACGTCTATTCCTCAACTTCCCTAAAGTATAGAGGACCCATCCCCTTGAACAGCAATCCTTGGGGTGGGTCATAGACTCGGAAGAGGAGGGATAATGATGACTTTCCCGGCCGCTTACCGTATCCCAGGAGAGTGAGACATGGGGCCGCTGGATGGTGAAGTGCTGCAGGAACTCCGCCCCTATCATGTCCTTCCCTAGCAGCTGCAGGATCCGCTCACCGGCGAACTGCACCCGCAGATCGGGGTCCAGTACGATGCCGAAGGGGAACAGCAGGAACTGTGTGGTGGGGAGACAGACGACGGGGGTGAATCGGATGGTAGGCAGAGAGCTGAATGAGGAGGTGGTTTCATAAGCCAGTGTGAGAGAGATAGTGGAGAAAGAATGCTACAGAGGCGACGCAGCAAACATGAGCAGCTAACATTTGAATGAGTTGTGATGAAATGACATATTTATTGTCTATTGATTGAATAGAAGTAAAATTGTAGCAGAGAGTCTTTAGAGAAATTACCAAGTTTATTAGTCACATATTGAAATATTGTGGAAGGGATCGTAGGTTTTATATTTCTGAATGTCATTATAGCAGTTGTAGCAGGTATAGCAGCTGTTGTAGCAGCTTTATGACCTAAGGTAAATGTCATGAGCATCAGTGGTGGATGGAGGACCAGGAGTGGAGGGAGCAGCAGTACTAGTGATAGGGGATGTGCTTGGCCCGAGGGGAATACAAGGGTCAGGGAGACAACCAAAAATGAAGGAGGCCACTAATGGAGTACCAAGGATGGAGGGTTGTACCAAGGGTGGAAGACTGTACCAAGGACGGAAGGCTATACCAAGGACGGAAGGCTGTACCAAGGACGGAAGGCTGTGCCAAGGACGGAAGGCTGTACCAAGGACGGAAGGCTGTACCAAGGACGGAAGGCTGTACCAAGGACGGAAGGCTGTACCAAGGACGGAAGGCTGTACCAAGGACGGAAGGCTGTATCAAGGGAGGAAGGCTGTACCAAGGACGGAAGGCTGTACCAAGGGCGGAAGGCTGTACCAAGGACGGAAGGCTGTACCAAGGACGGAAGGCTGTACCAAGAACGGAAGGCTGCACCAAGTATGAAGGACACACAAAGTGAGGGAGGGACAACCGTTGGTACAGAGATGGCACGGGTGGGAGGGATCAAGCAAGTGGAGGGGAGCACCGCTGGGTCACTAGGGATGGAGGATGGGAAGGGCGCCAGTGGCGTGAGGTTGAACCAGTGGTAGAGGTATTGCCACCTGCCACCTACCAGCTTGCCGAGGGAGAAGCTGGAGAGGTGAGGCCTGTTGAAGCCCGCCCGCTTCTGGAGCATTTCCTTCACAAAGCCGCCGTTGTCGAACTTGAGCCTGAGGGAAGACAATAGCACGTCAATAAGCCAGCCACCACCACTCCTCCTCCCTCCAGCAAGAGGGTGGCTGAACAAGCCAGTGCTGTGGCTGACAAGTTGGTTTGGTTTACCCAAGTCGTGGTAGCTACACCAGACAAGGTGGTTTACCAAACCAGGATGGAATTTTTACCTTGAAGAATAATGCATGTTCATTGGACATGAATATACAGCAGGATTTCTAATTCATGGAAAATGGAGAGAGACAAGTTTAAAAACTCAGGCCATAACAAATGAAAGTAAGGAAAAAGATTTACTTAGTTAATTAATATATTTATCAGTCTATCTATTCATCTGTATCTGTACTTATATCATTATCATAGTCTGTCTAGATCTCCGCAGTTATGTAGACACACACACACACACACACACACACACACACACACACACACACACACACACACACACACACTCACACACATACACACATTTGTTATGTCCCAGAAATGCGCAGTTTAATTATTTGAAAAACAAGTGAATACGTAATTATCGTTGATGAGTCTAATTTCCTCCACAGCCATGCAGGATAATGAAAGTCCACAACAAGCCTTCCCTGCCTTGTGTTTTATCAAATTACCAAAAATTGCACCATTTTTTACACACTTGTAATTAGGGCAATTTGGTCGTTCCCGCCGGCAGTGATTGGCGGTGATTGGATTAAAAATCCTGGACTTCAGCGCCTGTCGAGGAAAGGCTGTGATTAGTCACCAAGTGAACTGGATTGTATATAGATTTCTGGGAGGCGCTTTGTTTTGCTGTTCCTTAACAGAACTGGAGCTGGTAACTTAATCTGTTAATCATTTAGTAAAAATTGAATTAATTCAAGTCGAAGGTATGAGGATGTTTATAAGATATGGAGGGAAACACCAGTATGTTGCCTCAACCTAGCTCTTGCCTCACTCTGGGTCTTCTGCCTCACTCTGGGTCTTCTGCCTCACTCTGGGTCTTCTGCCTCACTCTGGGTCTTGCCTCATCCTGGGTCTTCTGCCTTACTCTGGGTCTTGCCTTACTCTGGGTCTTGCCTTACTCTGGGTCTTGCCTCATCCTGGGTCTTGCCTCATCCTGGGTCTTCTGCCTCACTCTGGGTCTTCTGCCTCACTCTGGGTCCTCTGCCTCACTCTGGGTCTTCTGCCTCACTCTGGGTCTTGCCTCATCCTGGGTCTTCTGCCTCACTCTGGGTCTTCCGCCTCACCCTGGGTCTTGCCTCACCCTGGGTCTTCTGCCTCACTCTGGGTCTTGCCTTACTCTGGGTCTTGCCTCATCCTGGGTCTTCTGCCTCACTCTGGGTCTTGCCTCATCCTGGGTCTTCTGCCTCACTCTGGTCTTCTGCCTCACTCTGGGTCTTGCCTCATCCTGGGTCTTCTGCCTTACTCTGGGTCTTGCCTCATCTGGGTCTTCTGCCTCACTCTGGGTCCTCTGCCTCACTCTGGGTCTTCTGCCTTACTCTGGGTCTTGCCTTACTCTGGGTCTTGCCTTACTCTGGGTCTTGCCTCATCTGGGTCTTCTGCCTTACTCTGGGTCTTGCCTCATCCTGGGTCTTCTGCTCACTCTGGGTCTTGCCTCATCTGGGTCTTCTGCCTCACTCTGGGTCCTCTGCCTCACTCTGGTCTTCTGCCTCACTCTGGGTCCTCTGCCTCACTCTGGGTCCTCTGCCTCACTCTGGGTCCTCTGCCTCACTCTGGTCTTCTGCCTCACTCTGGGTCCTCTGCCTCACTCTGGTCTTCTGCCTCACTCTGGGTCTTGCCTCATCCTGGGTCTTCTGCCTTACTCTGGGTCTTGCCTTACTCTGGGTCTTGCCTTACTCTGGGTCTTGCCTTACTCTGGGTCTTGCCTCATCCTGGGTCTTCTGCCTCACTCTGGGTCTTGCCTTACTCTGGGTCTTGCCTTACTCTGGGTCTTGCCTCATCTGGGTCTTCTGCCTCACTCTGGGTCTTCTGCCTTACTCTGGGTCTTGCCTCATCTGGGTCTTCTGCCTCACTCTGGGTCTTGCCTCATCTGGGTCTTCTGCCTTACTCTGGGTCTTGCCTTACTCTGGGTCTTGCCTTACTCTGGGTCTTGCCTCATCTGGGTCTTCTGCCTTACTCTGGGTCTTGCCTCATCTGGGTCTTCTGCCTCACTCTGGGTCTTGCCTTACTCTGGGTCTTGCCTTACTCTGGGTCTTGCCTTACTCTGGGTCTTGCCTTACTCTGGGTCTTGCCTCATCTGGGTCTTCTGCCTCACTCTGGGTCTTCTGCCTTACTCTGGGTCTTGCCTTACTCTGGGTCTTGCCTCATCTGGGTCTTCTGCCTCACTCTGGGTCTTCTGCCTTACTCTGGGTCTTGCCTTACTCTGGGTCTTGCCTCATCTGGGTCTTCTGCCTTACTCTGGGTCTTGCCTTACTCTGGGTCTTGCCTCATCTGGGTCTTCTGCCTCACTCTGGGTCTTGCCTTACTCTGGGTCTTGCCTTACTCTGGGTCTTGCCTCATCTGGGTCTTCTGCCTCACTCTGGTCTTCTGCCTCACTCTGGTCTTCTGCCTCACTCTGGTCTTCTGCCTCACTCTGGGTCTTGCCTTACTCTGGGTCTTGCCTCATCCTGGGTCTTCTGCCTCACTCTGGTCTTCTGCCTCACTCTGGGTCTTGCCTCATCTGGGTCTTCTGCCTTACTCTGGGTCTTGCCTTACTCTGGGTCTTGCCTTACTCTGGGTCTTGCCTTACTCTGGGTCTTGCCTTACTCTGGGTCTTGCCTCATCTGGGTCTTCTGCCTCACTCTGGGTCCTCTGCCTCACTCTGGTCTTCTGCCTCACTCTGGGTCCTCTGCCTCACTCTGGGTCCTCTGCCTCACTCTGGTCTTCTGCCTCACTCTGGGTCTTGCCTCATCTGGGTCTTCTGCCTCACTCTGGGTCCTCTGCCTCACTCTGGGTCTTGCCTCATCTGGGTCTTCTGCCTTACTCTGGGTCTTGCCTTACTCTGGGTCTTGCCTCATCTGGGTCTTCTGCCTCACTCTGGGTCTTGCCTCATCTGGGTCTTCTGCCTTACTCTGGGTCTTGCCTCATCTGGGTCTTCTGCCTCACTCTGGGTCTTCTGCCTCACTCTGGGTCTTGCCTTACTCTGGGTCTTGCCTTACTCTGGGTCTTGCCTCATCTGGGTCTTCTGCCTCACTCTGGGTCTTGCCTTACTCTGGGTCTTGCCTCATCTGGGTCTTCTGCCTCACTCTGGGTCTTGCCTTACTCTGGGTCTTGCCTCATCTGGGTCTTCTGCCTCACTCTGGGTCTTGCCTCATCTGGGTCTTCTGCCTCACTCTGGTCTTCTGCCTCACTCTGGGTCTTGCCTTACTCTGGGTCTTGCCTCATCTGGGTCTTCTGCCTTACTCTGGGTCTTGCCTTACTCTGGGTCTTGCCTCATCCTGGGTCTTCTGCCTTACTCTGGGTCTTGCCTCATCTGGGTCTTCTGCCTCACTCTGGGTCTTGCCTCATCCTGGGTCTTCTGCCTCACTCTGGGTCTTCTGCCTCACTCTGGGTCCTCTGCCTCACTCTGGGTCCTCTGCCTCACTCTGGGTCCTCTGCCTCACTCTGGGTCTTGCCTCATCTGGGTCTTCTGCCTCACTCTGGGTCTTGCCTCATCTGGGTCTTCTGCCTTACTCTGGGTCTTGCCTCATCCTGGGTCTTCTGCTCACTCTGGGTCTTCTGCCTCACTCTGGGTCCTCTGCCTCACTCTGGGTCTTCTGCCTCACTCTGGTCTTCTGCCTCACTCTGGTCTTCTGCCTCACTCTGGGTCTTGCCTTACTCTGGGTCTTGCCTCATCTGGGTCTTCTGCCTCACTCTGGGTCTTGCCTCATCTGGGTCTTCTGCCTCACTCTGGGTCCTCTGCCTCACTCTGGTCTTCTGCCTCACTCTGGTCTTCTGCCTCACTCTGGGTCTTGCCTCATCTGGGTCTTCTGCCTCACTCTGGGTCCTCTGCCTCACTCTGGGTCCTCTGCCTCACTCTGGGTCTTGCCTCATCTGGGTCTTCTGCCTCACTCTGGGTCTTGCCTCATCCTGGGTCTTCTGCCTCACTCTGGGGGGAGTGGTGACTGATGTATTATACATTTTGGTGTATAAGTAATGTAAAGATCTCGTCTTTGAATGGAAAAAAAAAGAAGACTACGTATTTTAGGATCGGGTAAGAAGGAGCAGCAAATCTCATAAACTTCCCAAGTTTGGTAAACATTCTCAAGAATTCCCAGCCGTTCGAGGCCACTTATAGACTACCAGAGAGCTGGAAGGGAGAGGTTAACTAGCCTTAATTGACAGCCACCACGACCTACCGTTCACCAATGCATTCGTGGTGGCCCATAAGATGTAGGAGAATGTGTGTGAAAGTCATCAGGTTGCACGTAGGTCTACACACAGACACGGGGAGTGGGGGAGAGACGTGAGGGCAGTGTGGACTCACCTACGAGGTAGTGGGAGAGAGAGATGAGGGCAGTGTGGACTCACCTACAAGGTAGTGGAAGAGAGAGGTGAGGGCAGTGTGGACTCACCTACTAGGTAGTGGGAAAGAGAAGTGAGGGCAGTGTGGACTCACCTACGAGGTAGTGGGAGAGACCAGGGCGGCAGGAGCGGTACTGCAGCATGGCGCCGTTACAGTCGTATTCGGTCACCACCATCGAGGGTGACTTCATCTTGGGGAAACTGTTGGGCCGGGAAGAGAGGCCAAACGTCAGCATGTTGGTGCTGGTGATGGTGATTGGTGGGGGAAGAGGGGAGTCAGGAGCGATGGAATGGCTCGTTGGGACGCTGGTGAGAGGGACAGAGACGGTGGAAAGGATATGGAGGCACAGAGGAAAGGGGTGGGGGGTGAGATGTTTAGCGCGGAAAAAGAAACAGAAGAGGACAGACGTGGTGATACAGAGGAAAGTGGATGGACGGTGAGGGGGGGGGGGGCGATCGTATCAGAGTTACGCCAACACGTGATTCGTTCATTAAGGTGGAAGCTGAGTGCGAGAGATATTCTTAAGAGGAGTTCAGCCAACGTACGATTTTCCAATGAGTTGCAGGAGAAGGATATGATTAGAAATACATCTTGGCTTATCAAGATGAGTGAAGACCGGACCTTCTGGGTCACTGAAGGTTGACCTAGCCAGTTAACCTCAGAGGTATCATCAGTCCAGAATGACTGATGTGCTCACTTCACGTCATCATTAAATTTGGATGACTGAAGAGTGGATTGGGGCTCAAGGTTGACTTATACAAATGACTTGTGTTATTCATCTGGATTACTCAAGGATGACCTAGTGAAATGACATACTTCTAGGTTACTGTAAATACTTGAAGCAAGCCTTTACTAGATGACTCAAGGGTTACCTGAAGGTCACTTGTCTCAACAGTTTGAGCTGACCTGTCCTCATGATTCAGGGTGACCGAACACCTACAGCTCCAGACTCACCTGAACCTCATTTGTGAGTGTAGGTTGTCCATCTCCCTCAGGAACTGGCAGAAGTGTCGCCCCGTGACCCTTAGCATCTTGTCGTACTGGTAGTGGCTGCAGTACCGCACGAAGCACCTAGGGGAGGCGAAGCAAGGGAAGGGGGTCAGGTATCAAGAACTCACCAGACGGTCGAGGGGAAAAGTTAATGGGATTCTTTTTATCTTTTTTGCCACAGCGGGAAACTAACGTGGTAAATGAGTGGTACTGTCAAGGGAAGTGAAGATGGGCCTCAACAGGAAGGTCTTCCTCTAGGTACGAGGCCTCCTGTCTGATAGATACTTCAGAATTCTGTTTAATTTTGTAATAAATGAAATCAGATTCTTTGATTCTTGGTACATTACAGGGTGGAGTACTTTGCCCTTCTCCCTTCAGTAGACTGATATATAGAATCATATCAGGTCTGGCAATAAGAGACGAGGGATGAGATTCTAGTGACGCCGACGGTATCTTTTAAAATCAACACACCACAGCGGCTATAAGACCTCCTCACATAACGTGCCCAGTCCTCACTGAGGTGTAGAGTAATCATCTCCACAGATAAGAGGCAGTGGAGGATGATGAAAAGGCTTCATTATCAATGGTCATAATGAGCGTTGCAGAGCCTTGCTAGAGGATCAGAAGGACAGTCAGAGGTTCGACTGTGGGTCAAAGGATAAAGTTCAGAATCCTTATTCGGGTTTCATGGGATGACTATGGGCCTCCCAAGTGTGTCAGGTAGGAGGTTTAGCATACCAGCTCTCCCCTTCTGATGCAGAATTCTATGACCAGTGATTCAATAACCCACCATTACTCCAGTATATGTAAGAGGCAAGTGGACCGGTAGATCCACATCTCCACCTTTCATTATCTGATCACTGTCGTGAATCGAATCCCCGAGCAGGCCATTCACACGGCAGGTCTTGGCTGTGACAAGTAGCTATACCACAAGTTCGTAGCCAACAAGAGTCCTAGTGTATTGTTGTGGGTTTTGGTGCCAGCAGCTATGATGAAGACTTACATAGTCTGGATGGGTCAGTGCACGTCCGTCGCTGGTAGTCTGGCTAACTTGAGAGTGAAGCTGTGATGTGAACACGAGGTATGGCAACCTCTGGTGGTGAATGCCTCTTTGAAACCAGTTAAGGGAACTCCCGTGTCTACCATGGTATAGTGAGTGATTGTGATGGACACCAGTGTTAGAAAGTTTTTGGTGCTGATCGAAAAAAAAAAAGGTAGAAGAAATGGTTCGCTATTCTTTGAATAGGAGACCCAGCTTAAAGTCAGGCTGTTCAGCTTAATCATCGTTGTCCACACGAGGGGATAGTACCAGTCCCACGTTCCACTCTCCTCCCCAGAGATCCCAGACTATCGCCATCTTTTCAGATGTTAAAAAAGAAAAAAAAAATGGGGGATTATACCAGCCAGCCAACTCCACACTTGATGAAACTTGACTCCCTTGATAATCATCTTATTAAGAAGTTTTCTAACTCCTGATAAGCAAAACCAGGTAAATACGAGAGGAGAAAAGTGTGTGTGTGTGTGTGTGTGTGTGTGTGTGTGTGTGTGTGTGTGTTACCACATCGCCAGACATTTGGATCATCTGGTGGCATCGAGTCAATGCAGATACTGATAAAGCCATTGTATGTGTGTGTGTGTATGTGAGGGTCTGCGTGTAGGTTGGAACGCCTGAATGATCTCTTTAACAAACCACTTGCTGAAGTGCCACCCACCTACTGAAGTGCCACCCACCTACTGAAGTGCCACCCACCTACTGAAGTGCCACCCACCTACTGAAGTGCCACCCACCTACTGGAGTGCCACCCACCTACTGAAGTGGCACTCACCGACTGCAGCAGCATGCACCTGCTGGAAGTCTAACCAGCTATTGAAGAACAGCTGAACACCAGAGGGAACCACCCACCACCAGAAGACCACAGAGCCACCCACCTGCCGAAGTACCTGAGGTGGTCGTTCTCGTCGCCCTGACTGATGATGCGGGCGCAGGCGGTGGCCAGCTTGCGGAAGAGGGAGTCTGGGTAGATGTGGTGGATGTTGAACTCGGTATTGCGACAGCCAGCGTGCTCCTTGATCAGGTTCCACGTCTCGTCCCCGTACTCCGCCTGCAGGAGGGAGGAAGAGAGAGAGAGATAGAGAGGTGAGAGGCGAGGAAATGAGAGAGAGAGAGAGAGAGAGAGAGAGAGAGAGAGAGAGAGAGAGAGAGAGAGAGAGAGAGAGAGAGAGAGAGAGAGCCTTTTTCATTCATTACCTACCGAAATTTGTCTTCCTCGGCAGTCATCTGTCTCCCGGCCTTCTGTCGCTTTAACTACCATCTCTCCAAGTCCTCTGTCATCCCCAGCTATCATCTCCCCTCATCTATCTGTCCAGCTATCATCTCCCCGCTCTTTATCTCCCTAACTGTCATTTCCCCGGCCTCTATCTCCCCACCTATCATCTCCCCGGCCTCTGTCTCCCCACCTATCATCTCCCCGCGCTATATCTCCCCACCTATCATCTCCCCGGCCTCTATCTCCCCACCTATCATCTCCCCGCGCTGTATCTCCCCACCTATCATCTCCCCGCACTATATCTTCCCACCTATCATCTCCCCGGCCTCTATCTCCCCACCTATCATCTCCCCGCGCTATATCTCCCCACCTATCATCTCCCCGGCCTCTATCTCCCCACCTATCATCTCCCCGGCCTCTATCTTCCCACCTATCATCTCCCCGGCCTCTATCTCCCCACCTATCATTTCCTCGCGTGTGTGAGCTGCATCCATTACCTCCCCAGGGGCGGGCGCCACATCGCTCCATCACCCAGCCTCGTACCGTGACCCACACAACACCTTAACCCACTTCCCGTTCACACTAAGCTCCCACTTTATGCCTCGCTCCTCCCTTCCCCCTCTCCCTCAAATTCACCCCTTTCTCCTTTTGATCCAACTTAGACCCCCCCCTTCCCCCTACCTCTCATTCACCCCTTCCCACCCCACGTGACCAGCACCAGACCAATGGCCTCCCATCTTATTTTCATTCCTTTCACTTGTATGGCATGACAATAAGGTCATGGAGGTCTGGCCACACAGGCTGCGGCCCGCCCTAGTGGGGTCTGGCCACACGAGCTACGGCTCTTCCTAGTTGGGGGGGTGTCTGTCTGGCCACACGGGGTGGTGGCTCGTCCTAGCGAGGCCTGGCCACACGGGCTGCGGCCAGCATGTGTGAGGTCTGGCCACAAGGGCTGCGGCCAGCATGTGTGAGGTCTGGCCACACGGGCCGCGGCCAGCATGTGTGAGGTCTGGCCACACGGGCTGCGGCCAGCATGTGTGAGGTCTGGCCACACGGGCTGCGCTATCGTGCCGACGACGTTCATTTCTTGTGCCGCCTCTTTACGAGTGCACTTATCGACCTCCGCTACGGTGGAAGAGTCTGGCCCAATACCGGATCGTCGGAGGCTGCTCTAAAACACCCCCGGCAGTCGCTATTCTTGAAGTGCAGGGAAAAAAGTGTTTGGTTGAGACAGTTTACCCAAAGAACCTTGCCAAACCTCGAACGGGGGATGGGGGATGAGGGAGGAAATATATCCCTCGGATTTACCCCATCCCTCCTCTCTTCCCAACACTACTCCTCCCGAATGAAAATTATGGTAATGGAAACGGTTGATGAATTCAGTAACGAGGTGGCTTAAGGAAAACAAACATTATCGGCATAATAGCGTCTGACCCACCGTTGCCGCTATGTTTGTCGACAGGATCATCACTTCGAGGGTTTTATGTTAGACATTCACGAGGGAAAACAATGCAGAAGCAAGAATATTAATGATCATCATCATCATCATCATCATTATCCTCTCTCTCTCTCTCTCTCTCTCTCTCTCTCTCTCTCTCTCTCTCTCTCTCTCTCTCTCTCTCTCTCTCTCTCTCTCTCTCTCTCTCTCTCTCTCTCTGTACCCCTCCTGTCTCTAGTGTGATCTTCTGCCTGGCATGAACCATCCCCCCCAACCCTCCATAAACCCCGCGACCCCACCTCCCCCCACCCTTCCAACTCATCCCCTGCTATGGCACCTGAGAAAATTATAATACACAAAATATGGCGATAAAGGACATGGGAAACCCAAGTAGGACATTCCCTCACACTGACCTTATTCTGGAAGGCCCTGAACTGACCTCGTATTCTCTGGTAAAACTTCGGTAATTCAATGGAGATGTTGGTCAGGCTCATCATATATGTGGATTATTATAAAGGCACATGTAAGTATATAAGGTCGGGGGTGGTTAGGTTAGTAAATATATAGTCGTCCAGAAACTGTGAGGTAGGTAGACAAACCCAACTTTACTTGTATCCACCTGACGAAGGGTTAGCAATATTTTGTTCTTAGAGAACTGCAATTTTTTTCTTTTTTTTTTTTGAGAACGAAGACACCAGGGTTTTTCTACGAGGCAAAAAAGAGAAGAGCATAAGAATGGTGGTGAGCAGCCACGGTCGCTCATGTGAACTAGATCCAGTGGTGTATTTCTTCCTGTGATCTGAGGATAAGGATCAGTGAAGTTAAAGAGCGACTTATTTGGGCCAGGTTTCGACTCAAAGGTATCTACCATGAAGGTTTGAAATATGAAGTCAGTGACGTAGAAGATACGAAGACTGACGTAGAGGATACGAAGACAGTGACGTAGAGGATACAAAGACATTGACATAGAAGATACGAAGACAGTGACGTAGTGGATACGAAGTCAGTGACGTAGAGGATACGAAGACAGTGACGTAGAAGATACGAAGACAGTAACGTAGAAGATACAAAGACAGTGACGTAAAAGATACGAATACAGTGACGTAGAACATACGAAGACAGTAACGTAGAAGGTACAAAGACAGTGACGTAGAAGATACGAAGACTGACGCAGAAGGTACGACGTTTTATAGAGACGATGCGGAGGGCTCAGCTTCACGTACATGGAGAAGTGAAGCAGACGACGGTATGATACAACAGGAGAACTGTGGGACACGGCTGACGCAGCGAGGGTACGCACGCTGGGGAGAGAGAGAGAGAGAGAGAGAGAGAGAGAGAGAGAGAGAGAGAGAGAGAGAGAGAGAGAGAGAGAGAGAGAAGAATCAAACAACGCCCCGAGAAAGAAAATTGAGAGAAAAAAAGAGATACGTCGATGCGACGGAATAGCCAACTCTGTCGGAGAGTAATGGACGCCATCAGAGACAAGTGGAGGAGACTTGACTCTGTTAGAGTGAGGGATGAAGGAGTTGTAAGACGGGAGGAGGTGGTCACCGGAGACGGCGTGTGTGTGTGGAGGGGGAGCCTACTGTGGTGGTCTGGCTTGGCCCGCCCACGTCCTACACAACACATGCTTGTTGCTCCGTCTCAAGGACCTTACGAAAGACGGTGAGTTGTGAGGAAAAAAGAGTGAGAGGAGAGCACTTCCTTCCGCGTGTACTCACCATGAGAGATATGCCAGAGGGCAGGGCTAGCGCGTGGTACTCACCGCACGAAGATGTCGATTTACCAAGAGAATTAATCGTGTGAGGTACATGTTGGACTCGTAGGAATATATATATATATATATATATATATATACACAGTGATGAAGAGGGTGAGTGGTAGGATCATGGATGGGACCCAGGGAGCATAGCAGTGAAAAATTAAGACTGGGTGACAGCCAGGTCGGGCTAGAGGAGATAGATGGTGTGGAGGAAGAGTGGTCTGTGAGAGGAGTGAGGCGGGTAGCGCGCTGAGTACACGTCCTCACAGAATGGTAGATACGGATCTACGTATGTGCGATGCTTCATACCACCAAAATCTTTTTTTCTTCAGTAAGAGACGGAATTTCTTTCAAGTAACTTCACCCGTGTCTCGTAATAAGGTTTACCAACGTATGTCGGTTGTCGCCTGCTGCGTCTGAATGTTTACATGTCTTCCCTTCTTCAGAGAGAGACGCATCAGTGCATGGAAATGGTCGTTTTATAAGCATGAGTGAGGCACGGTGGTCCGTGGAACCCGCCAACACTGGGAAGTAAAACGTTTCACACTCTGCTGTTAGCCAATGGCTCAGTGGAATCATTGGAAAATTGGTTAGATTCGTTTTCGTTTTATGGAATTGCATCCCGTATGTTGAGTAATCTGATGCATTTCCACCGAAGCAGTTGCTGTTTCCATCATTTTTATTTTCAGTTCAATTTCAAATATTTCATTCCCTAGTGCTATCACTAGGTACATTTTCTTTATATATATATATATATATATATATATATATATATATATATATATATATATATATGTATGACTCATGGTGAGGTGCCTGAGGATTGGCGGAATGCGTGTATAGTGCCATTGTACAAAGGCAAAGGGGATAAGAGTGAGTGCTCAAATTACAGAGGTATAAGTTTGTTGAGTATTCCTGGTAAGTTATATGGGAGGATATTGATTGAGAGGGTGAAGGCATGTACAGAGCATCAGATTGGGGAAGAGCAGTGTGGTTTCAGAAGTGGTAGAGGATGTGTGGATCAGGTGTTTGCTTTGAAGAATGTATGTGAGAAATACTTAGAAAAGCAAATGGATTTGTATGTAGCATTTATGGATCTGGAGAAGGCATATGATAGAGTTGATAGAGATGCTCTGTGGAAGGTATTAAGAATATATGGTGTGGGAGGAAAGTTGTTAGAAGCAGTGAAAAGTTTTTATCGAGGATGTAAGGCATGTGTACGTGTAGGAAGAGAGGAAAGTGATTGGTTCTCAGTGAATGTAGGTCTGCGGCAGGGGTGTGTGATGTCTCCATGGTTGTTTAATTTGTTTATGGATGGGGTTGTTAGGGAGGTAAATGCAAGAGTTTTGGAAAGAGGGGCAAGTATGAAGTTTGTTGTGGATGAGAGAGCTTGGGAAGTGAGTCAGTTGTTGTTCGCTGATGATACAGCGCTGGTGGCTGATTCATGTGAGAAACTGGAGAAGCTGGTGACTGAGTTTGGTAAAGTGTGTGGAAGAAGAAAGTTAAGAGTAAATGTGAATAAGAGCAAGGTTATTAGGTACAGTAGGGTTGAGGGTCAAGTCAATTGGAAGGTGAGTTTGAATGGAGAAAAACTGGAGGAAGTGAAGTGTTTTAGATATCTGGGAGTGGATCTGGCAGCGGATGGAACCATGGAAGCGGAAGTGGATCATAGGGTGGGGGAGGGGGCGAAAATTCTGGGGGCCTTGAAGAATGTGTGGAAGTCGAGAACATTATCTCGGAAAGCAAAAATGGGTATGTTTGAAGGAATAGTTGTTCCAACAATGTTGTATGGTTGCGAGGCGTGGGCTATGGATAGAGTTGTGCGCAGGAGGATGGATGTGCTGGAAATGAGATGTTTGAGGACAATGTGTGGTGTGAGGTGGTTTGATCGAGTGAGTAACGTAAGGGTAAGAGAGATGTGTGGAAATAAAAAGAGCGTGGTTGAGAGAGCAGAAGAGGGTGTTTTGAAGTGGTTTGGGCACATGGAGAGGATGAGTGAGGAAAGATTGACCAAGAGGATATATGTGTCGGAGGTGGAGGGAACGAGGAGAAGAGGGAGACCAAATTGGAGGTGGAAAGATGGAGTGAAAAAGATTTTGTGTGATCGGGGCCTGAACATGCAGGAGGGTGAAAGGAGGGCAAGGAATAGAGTGAATTGGATCGATGTGGTATACCGGGGTTGACGTGCTGTCAGTGGATTGAATCAAGGCATGTGAAGCGTCTGGGGTAAACCATGGAAAGCTGTGCAGGTATGTATATTTGCGTGTGTGGACGTATGTATATACATGTGTATGGGGGTGGGTTGGGCCATTTCTTTCGTCTGTTTCCTTGCGCTACCTCGCAAACGCGGGAGACAGCGACAAAGTATAATAAAAAATAACAAAAAAAAAAAAAAAAATATATATATATATATATATATATATATATATATATATATATATATATATATATATATATATATATATCTTTCTTTCATACTATTCGCCATTTCCCGCATTAGCGAGGTAGTGTTAAGAACAGAGGACTGGGCCCCTGAGGGAACATTCTCACCTGGCCCCCTTCTCTGTTCCTTCTTTTGGGAAAAAAAAAAGGAACAAAGAAGTGGGCCAAGTGGTTACTATGTTCCATCATCCGTTCCCTCTCGTCTCTCTTGGAAATTCCCTGCGGCTTCTGGTCACATTTGCAAGTTAACCGGGTGAGCGTAAGGTGCTTCCGAGGTAGAAAGACTCAGCCAGATTAGCTTGCATAAGATGCTGGTGGCTGTGTGGACCCTTGCCCAGCAAGGGGTCACTCCGTCTGAGTCGCAGTTCTGCATTTTCGATCGTGGGGTGTCTTCGTTCGTCCCCAGGACGATGGCCTCTGCACCAGCTGGATCGCCGAAGGAGCGCGACAGAAAACGGAAGTGGATTACGTAAACAATGGATGGTAGACTGAAAACAAGGGAATAATGGCCTCCCCTTTATCGTGCTCATGAGATCAAGAAAGCACCGGACACCTCTCAGACTTTGATTATAGGACATTAAAGGATACAGGGAGGAAGGAATGTGTTGCTGGGACTATTGAGGAGGTGAGTGTCGACAGAGCCCCGTAAGAAACACTAACACAGATTAATGTAGCAATAGACCTTCCAATACACTTATGGTGCATCAAGGGGGAGAGGGAATCGCAAACTTAATTCCTGAATGAATTAATCTTACAAACGTTTAATCAGGATAGGAGCAGAGGATCTTATAAATCTTATAAACACACGTAAAGTAAATGAATAGTTCCGTTAATTTGGACATGCTGAGGAAATATCAATGAGCTCCAAAAATAAGAAGTAAATCAAATCAAAATTGATTACAACTGTATCTAGAAAAGAACACATACATGCAGATAAGGTGGTATAGGAGGGGAGTAAGAGAAAGGCTGTTCAACTTGCCAAAATCTCCAAAAATTACTACTATGTGTGTGTTTATATGTGTCTGCTCACAAGAGGGCGTATCGCACTGTGTCCCGAGACTTTTCGTATCATTTCATGTCAAGAATTGTTGGAATTCGCTCTGCCATGGCGATGCAGGCTCTTTATTGAGCATGACAAGGGGCCAGTTTTGCTCCCTGAACCCAACAGTACAACGGAAGGTCTGTGTCAGTGTGAGAATATGAAAAATGGAAGTTAGGGAACGTATGCGATGCTTGGTACAATTTAGAATTCAGGTGTTGGCATAATCATTTTTTTCCCCCGCGCAGACTCATACCCTCAGATTGAATCATGTTATTGACCCTGTCCTCCACAGAGTGGAAACTCAAATCACAACTTTAAGAGGTTGTCAGGAAGGCTCGCTCACGAAGAGGCATTGTTCGGTTGCCCAAGGCAAGTTCTTGCTACAAGCCAACCCGGCACCAGCACCACAAGCACCGCCTCTATCCCAAGCCACCCCTTGACCCACAAAGACCCTCCCTGTCCTCCAAGGTTCAAATCAGCTGAAAAAATGACCCTCGTCTTATAAATCTTTAGGGAGGGGGGTGAGAGGTTACCGATGCCCAGGCCAATAAATAAACCGAGGCAAGTCAGTAGCAGTTACGGGGGAGGAGGAGAGTCTCGTTTAATTGTCCAAGAACATGAGCTTTCGAGCGCTGCCATTCTTCAGGCACCAGTCCACAGCTGAGCCAACACGGGTTCCCTGTTACGTGAGGTTAAGACGGACGCCTCTTACAGATGTGGGACTGTGTTGTGGGGGCGGGGACCAACTCGTCTGGTGTGGTGGCTTTGGTGTTTGATTGTTATCTGTTTATTAAGTGATAAAAGTCTTGCCCCCACATAAGTAACAGGTTGGCATATAGAATTCTTTATATGTGATACTTAACGTAAGATATATCAAGCTCATGATCTCAAATGAGCTATAAAATCAGTGATTCAAGAAGATATATTCATTCTCCATCAAATCCTGGATAGATCAAGGAGTTACACAGCTTCTTGAAGGACACATACGACGGCCTGGCATTAGCAGAATGAAGATATAGAACGAAATAACGTTCCAGTGTTTGCATGATTGATTCCAGACACACACTTTACTCTTGGCAGTATGTGCCCATGACAAGGCAGATATAAGAGAGTTCGGAGTATACGCAGAATATAATACCTGCCTGAGCTCAAAAAGGATTGTGAACACATGACGATGTGGAAGGTTAAGAATTTGTGCTTATTAGGAGGCCTAATGACCCATCACTATCCTAAGTCTGGGAAAGAAGAACTACTCATCTTCAAGTATGAGAGAGGCAGAGGTTTCGAAAATTTATGTCCTATCGACTTGTCACTTGCGAGGTGAGTAGAGTATTCAGTTGGAGATTGTTGATGTGAAGTGGGGATTCCCTGCGAACAGTAAGGATTTGTACTTTGAAAAACAAATACTTCCTGGAAGTTAGTGAGGTGAGGACATACAGATATACAAGAAGGTATGAGTCTTGAGTGAATTAAGAAATACGTTGTTTTTAGTCGATAGGTTAAACTTGACTGGAGGGCACAGCTTCGGACCTACAGGCAGATGGAAGCATTCTGTGTGGAGTCAGAAGATAAGGCCCGTGGGTAGACAGGAGTGTTGAGTAAGAGACACGGAAGTGTGTGCTTTGCTGGTAGATGGGGAGAGATAAGTAAGAGTCGGTTGCTTGTAAACAGGTAAGAGTGTTTAGTGGGATCGGATGCTTCAAAAGGAATGGCCTGTAAGCCTTAGACCTTACGAATGACTCAAGGGCGTTCGTGAGAGTGATCCAGTGACGCACCATGACTCGTCAGTCAACGAGCATTTTCCAAAGACCAGAGGAGAATGGAGATTGCTCACTGAGGAGCTAATGGCGTCTTTTGTTTGTCAGAGGGGTGTCGAAACCCGCGCGCAATGAAAGTAAACAAAGATCAGAGCAACAGCGTCTCACACTCTTCAAAGGAAGCAGAGTAAGCAATCCAGCTATGCTTATCGTGAGTAAAGGCAGCAAGGATCACCCGAATCGATTATATCCAATGGAGCAGCAGGAAGTCTTATATTATAAGGTGCAACAAGAAGCCTTGTATTCTTATATCAAAGGGAGCAACAGGAAGTCTTATATCTAGAGAGAGCAACAGGAAGTCTTATATCTAAAGGGAGCAACAGGAAGTCTTAAATCTAAAGGGAGCAACAGGAAGTCTTATATCTAAAGGGAACAACAGGAAGTCTGATATTTAGAGAGCAACAGGAAATCTTGCATATAAAGAGAGCAGCAGGAAGTCATATATATAAAGGGAGCAACAGGAAGTCTTATACTGAAAGGGAGCAATAGGAGATCATATATTAAAAGGAGCAACAGGAAACCTTATTCTAAAGGGAGCAACAGGAAGTTTATATTTAAAGGGAGCAATTGGAAATCTTGTATTAAAGGGAGCAATAGGAAATCTTATATTTAAAGGGAACAATAGAAAGTCTTTTATCAAAGGGAGCAATGGGAAGACTTGAAACTGCACCCAGAGAAAGATATATTTCGAGGGAGTAATCAGTGTAATGGAAAGAGGCATTGATCTCTGTGTGTGTGTGTGTGTGTGTGTTGTGTGTGTGTGTTGTGTGTGTGTGTGTGTGTGTGTGTGTGTGTATTGCCTATGTGTCTTGGGAGGGTCACAATATGACCACGTGAGGAGGTCAAGCAATTATGGCCTTCCGTCCAAATCCCCTTGTGGTGGCCACATAGCACACAGACACAATAGCTACACAGCCTCCGAGCTGTAACACTGTTGACATATAACTTTCCCTAAATTCAATGAACCATTTATCATCAATATCATTATCATCTTTATCTGTACAATAGACAGTTGTGGCGGCTCTCCCTCTGTCTTGCAGGACGGGAAGAGACAGAGAGACGCCCATAAGGCAATATTCCCTCGGGATATTAATGTATAAATATCTCTAAGGATAAAATATCTTTAATGAATAGCTGATGACGGTCATTACTTTGAAGACATTATGGCCAGGAGCTATTAGGGTAGTGGCCTTTTAAACCCGATTGTATCAGCGACAACAAAGGCCCTTGACAGCTACAAACCTGTGCGATACAGAGAAGAAAATGGCCTCAAATGGTACAGCCAAAATATAGCATAGTATTTGCCATTTTTCAACAATCTTTATTCAGCTGTTACATTACGTAGGATGACAAAGAAACCAACAAATTATGAACTGTGAGACATTAGAAACCACCCGCACTCTGCCTGATGATCCACGAGAACACGTTAGAGAACAGGGACGCCACTCACTGAAACCAATGTGATACACAGCCATGAACATAAGGTCTGCGTCAGACGATGCCAAATGCCCATCGAAGCGAGTCGTCTAGCCGGAAGGATCCTTCGTATGAATCTCAATAGACTTTCCAGTATACAAAGAGAGCACGTGTATTCATCACCGTTCTATAGGATTCTGGGAAGGATTTCATAGCCTCAGTGGGTCTGGTCTCATCGTCTGGTAAGTCACTTACCTTATAGATAAATCAGCCCTGCCTTTTCCCCCCTGCCGGCGGTTGAGCCAGGGGAGAGGTGGGTGGGGAAGGTGCCTTCGGCTTTGCTAAATCAAGTCTCTACCCCGTGGACGTTCTGGAGCATCATGGTCTCCCGCTATCTGTCTATCCCATGGACTCGCACTTTACCCTACCCCGTCCACCACGGTTTCCCCTATCCCTAGCTCCCTCCTTCCTTCCGTCCTAGCTGGCTCCTTCCCTCCATCCCCTCATGACCCTCCACCCATCTGGCCCAGAGGAGGTAAGCCTGCAATAAGCCAGGAGTTTCATGACCTGAGGCCATAACTTCATGTCCTATCGGTTGTCTGGTTTTAACAAAGCACGCAAAGCAGAGAGAGATAGATTTTCCAGACACGGCGGAATATTAACATCCGTGTACAAATAGGAGGATATATCATCGTTCGATTGAATATTAAACTATTATAGCCAAGGGTCGTATTGTCGTGCGATAGGATCGTACCCTCTTGCTCAAGGGTCGTACCCTCGTGTTCATGGGTCGTACCACACGATTGAAGTCACAGACTGTGAGGAGAGTAACATTAATTACGAGGGAGAGAGAGAGAGAGAGAGAGAGAGAGAGAGAGAGAGAGAGAGAGAGATAGAGATCATTGGCGCGTTACAGCTGCCGCTCATGAAAACTAGAAAACATGGTCTCGTGTTTTTTGGGTTTTTTTTCCTATGCGTTACAAATTTATGGAGACTCGTGTTCTCCCTGTGACAATTTTACGTTATTGGACGAATACATCATATACAAATATTCGAAAAGAACATCAGCCATTTTGTTTTCTTATTTTCATTCGTATACTTCTTATTCCCTGATTTATTTATCTATTTTTCTTAAGAGTATAAACTACCCTCCTCCCCACAATATATGGAACCCCTCACTATATACACTACGATAGTATGGCTGCACCTACAGTGGTGATCTTGTAATTTACGCTCCTGGTCTCCTGTTATCGATATCAGCGTATGACATAGTCTTGTTCAGTCGTTTTGAGTTTCAACTACATTACTCAGAACAATTAGACTCTCAAATGATCTCCACCTCTCTCTCTCTCTCTCTCTCTCTCTCTCTCTCTCTCTCTCTCTCTCTCTCTCTCTCTCTCTCTCTCTCTTGCTCTCTCTTTCGCTGGTTCTCAGACGACAGTCACTTTAATTGACTTCTTAGAAACTCGTGTGGACCACCTGTTTGTCGACTGAGCCAACGTCTGGTTAGTCTTCGGAAAGTTGACAAGTTGTTGGAATTGTGTGTGTGTGTGTGTGTGTGTGTGTGTGTGTGTGTGTGTGTGTCTAGATGCATGAGTGTGTAGATATAAATGCTAACGTGATGATATGTACATATGCTGATGTATAGTTAAGAAGATGAGTGTGTGTGTGTGTGTGTGTGTGTGTGTGTGTGTGTGTGTGTGTAATGATTTATGCGTGTGTACTTTATCCCTACATCTGTCGAAGAACTAGTCTTTCTACGTCATCAATCATTTTTTTAAATCCTTAAAAATTTTTGTGATCAGGTCACCCCTCACTCTTCTCTCTTTCAGGGTGGGCAAATTTAAACCTGTCATTTTTGGGTAACTTAGCTCTCTTAATTCTGGCACCATCTTTGCTGCCCCACCTTGGACTTTCTCTATTACCTCTTTGTACTTCTTTAGGTTTGGTGACCAAACTCTTAAAGCATATTCTAGTTCTGGTCTTGTGTAGGACACAAACAGCTCGCTGGATATTTCCTCAACCATATACTCGAAAGTGATTCTGCTATTTACCAGCAGACACTTTATCTCCTTAGTTATTCTCCTAATGTGTGGACTCTGGCGATAGGTTGGCATATGTGTGTGTGTGTGTGTGTATGCGTTCGTGTTGGTGTATGCCTGGCTGTGATGGTGTGGTGGTCAAAGCCACACAGCCCTGCCAGACGTGAGGAAGACTCGGGTAATGTAAGCTGCCTGGACATCGCCACTTAAGTAAATCGAGAGCTTATGGATTGTGTCATTGAGTTGGGAGGGAGGAGGGAAATGGTGGCACGTGAAGTAAATACAGGCATAAGTTTGCATAGAAATAAGGCATTTATGTAGATTTCCAAGGTACCTCAACACGCATGCAAGTATACGTGGAATTTCACACACACACACACACACACACACACACACACACACACACACACACAAAACAAGATGGGATACTCACCCTACCGAAGTACATGACGCTCTCCAATAACATTCCATACATATTGACTACTTGCTGCTGCTGCTACTGCTCTTGATGGCACTACTACTACTCCTGCTGCTCACTACTCCTTTGCTGCTGCTGCTGCTGCTGCTGCTGCTGCTGCTGCTGCTGTTGTTGTTAACTTTGTAACTGTTGTTGGTGATGCTGCGGATGATGGTGATGAGAAAAGGAGACTGCGATGCTTCAAACCTGATATCTTACCATCTATACCTCCATTATCACTTACACTTACACTGGTCGGATGTTTGTACTGTCAGGTCCCGACACTAGATTCACTATTATTTCCTATCTAAAGTTATCTATCACTTGTTTTCCGAATTTCTGTTTTTGTCAAGATCCTCTTGTAAGGTGATGCAATCCTCTACGATCCTCGCTTCCCTTACGACCATTGCAACATCAGCAACCATAAGAAGAGTCTCCACAGGGTTGTTAACACTAGTCGTTAGAGTCGATGTATGCCTCGTCCTATCACGGTGGGGGTTCAGGTGGTAGACGATCTGCGGCCCGTTTTCTTTAGCAGAACAAAAGGAATCCAAATTACCTGCAAAAGAGAGGGATGAATTTCTGGGTGGATATTCTTAAAGATCTTCGGTTCAGTATCTCAAGGTCTTAGTGAAGTTCTTTTGAAGACATTTTAGATATATTGAACATTACTTTTTTATTCATTAGCTCTTTCGTGTTCAGCTCCCCTGGGCTACACACAACAATAGATGGGACTGTTAAGTGTGGGTCTGTTTACCTGATCGTCTTATCAACTCCACCCAGCTTATGGCAAACATCTCTATCTTGCTGTAAAAAAAAGGGAAGCCACAGACCTATCCTAAAGCACACCAGAGGTACTGCCATATCCCTCCTCCCACAGCACACCTATAGCCACTACCACGTCCCCCCAACAGCACACCACCACCACCAAACTCACTCCCACATATACCACTCAGTCCACAATTACCAGAAGCGCGTGCACACTGTAATCAAACGGAACATTGCAGCCAATGCATACTGCGTTAGACACACACTACCTTTTACCTCCTCCCAGAGCCTCACAAATCATTTATAGACCCTACTAGCTCCACACCCACACACGCCTCACCCACCAGTACCTCACAGTTCATTAAGACACACCGCCAGTCCCGTGGTGTGTCCGGGGTAAGCCATAGAAAGGTTTGTGGGGTCTGGAAGTGGATAGGGAGCTGTGGTCTCGGTTCGTTACACACGACAGCTAGAGAATGGATGTGGGCGTGTGTGTGTGTGTGTGTGTGTGTGTGTGTGTGTGTGTGTGTGTGTGTACATGTCTGTGTCTCTGTGTGTTACCGGCAGTTTCTTATATTTGGCGTTTAATTAGATGATTAAATGTTTGAGGCATTTTTTAACAAATTGCCTAGTCCTTTACCTATATCCTTTAAGATAATTAAGTCTAAGTGACCTACAATATATCCAATTAATAGTTACGTAGCCATATAGGAAAAAAGTTTTAATCTTAATCTCACCGTTTTTTTCCTGGCTCGAATTGAAGGGACACTTATATACAAACTTTGAAATCCTTGATACTGTCTGAAGTTTATGTGTGTCTTACCTTATCTGTCACCCGTCTCTGGGGCTCCCAGGGGCGTCTTTATCGTCTGTTCCTCTCCGTTAACTTCTCTTTCATCGGGGACATCCTTATTATCTGCTCCACTTTGTTTTCTTCTGTTTGACTTATTCTCATCCGTTGAAACAGTATTCAGCCTTTATCAACCACTTGCCCTATGTCCGGCTAGCCTCTCTCTCTCTCTAGCTGCTTCGTTGGTCTTGGGTAAAGAGTAGTGATTGAGTGATAGCTGAGTAACAGGTAACTGATGAGTAGCCGGTGAGTAACTGATGGCCAGTTGGTGGATAAGTGATGAGCGGTTGGTTAGAAGCTGGTGGATAACATGAGCAGCTAGTGACTGATGAGTAGCTGGTGAGTTACTGATGAAAAACTGATGAGTAGCTGATGATCAACTGATGAGTAACTAATAGACAGCTGGTGAGTCACTAACGAAAAACTGGTGAGTAACTGACGAGAAAATGGTGAGTCACTGGTGAGTAAATGACTAGGAACTGATGAGGAACTGATGAATACCGCCGCGTTACTGATGAGTAGCTGATGGGCGGCTCATGGGTGCCCGAGGAGTAAATGATGAGTAAACTGGTGAGTAACTAAAGAGCGTCTCGTCAATAACCGATGAATAACTGATGAGTCAGTGATGAGTAGCTGGTGGAGTGACTGATGAAGCCTGTTTGTTCATTCAGACTCAACGCTCACTAACTCCCACTTAAGCAAGGAAGTGAAAGATCACATAGCAACCAGCCAGTAATTATGATTCTAGAGTAATTAGCCGTTGCAATTGGTGTAATTAACTATAATTAAGTGAAAGCTGTCTGGCAATTGACACTCCAATAAGGGGCCTCCGAGTGGTCGATGGTCTTGAGTAGTGAGGGCTTGAGTGACAGCGCTTGAGGACGAGTTTCAAGGTGGAGGCTCTGTTGGGGTCGATTCTTGAGTGTCGACTCTTGGGTATTCACTCTTGTAGGACTAAAAGATTTTTGGTGATGACTCTTTTTTTTATTCTTTTTCTTGGACAGACTCTTGAGAGTATCGACTCCTGACTCTGTCGACTCTTGAGTATCGACTCCTGACTCTGTCGACTCTTGAGTATCGACTCCTGACTCTGTCGACTCTTGAGTATCGACTCCTGACTCTGTCGACTCTTCGGAATTAACTCTTTAGTATCGAGTCTTTGACTAACGACTCCCTGAAGCTTGTTGCCAAGCGTCCGTCTGCTGGGGAGTTGCTCCTGCAACGAGAGACAGATTTGTTGGCCTCTGCTAGGGTTGGAAATAGATAACATAGCAAATATATATATATATATATATATATATATATATATATATATATATATATATATATATATATATATATATATATATATATATATATATCACAAGACGGTCCTTTCTTATGCAGACGACGTCACAGTCATATGACAGCACCCTGACATCCAAGTCTTCACTGACAAGGGAGACATGAGCACCACTTACTACCGCCCTCACGATCACCTTCTCCACCATCTCCAACAATGCCTGAACCTCCATCACACCTGCTCCTTTATCAATGATAAAGGATTGAAATTGAAAAAAAAAAGAAATGGGTAGGTGGGTAGGTAAGTACCACTGGACTAGACCATACCCTCTACCATACCACCATAACCACACTACTGCACCCACGCCACACCCCTCACTCACCACCGCTCCCACGCTACACACGCCCGACACACATACACCGCCATTTCCTCTTTCCTTACTTCTACCGCCACACCCTCTCCTCCCCTCGGCCACGACCCGTACCCTTGAGCTCTAAGATTACACAGCCGATAACCCGCCATTAGGTCTGGGAATGAGCGTCTCGGGCGTCAAAACCTGACGCCTGGCGCGCCCCATCATCGCCAGAACACGCCAATTAAACGACACCAGAAGGGGCAGTCAAGGAGGAGGCCAAGGAACGTTCAAGGCTGACCCCATCAAGATTGATGGCTTTCCCTCAGTATCCTATGCACTCTAGTGGACCGAAATTCCAACGAGGAGACGCCTTTTCTCCCAGTTTTTTTTTTTTTTTTCAGTTCATTGAAGTATCCGGTTTCCAAGATGCTGCTGCTGACGTCTTGGTGAAAAATGGGTTAATTCTACTGGGAAAAGGTATTGGATTACTTTTCTATTTTTGTTGTAATGGATTTACCTGGTTGGCGTGAGGATTTAGTTTCCTGGTTTTAGTTTTTTTTTTTATCCTTGTTGCGGGTACTGTCTCTTCCTGACTCGATTTATGCACTTACAGAGATAATCTCCGAGGGGAAACAAAACTAGAGGGGAAAGGGGAAGAATGGTTTGGGAATTGACTTAAAGGTAAAGTTAGGAGATTAGTGTGAGCTAAGGATGAGTAGCACTACTGCTGAAGCACGAGTTGTGGGAATATGTGAAAGAGTTTAAGGAAGTGAATCCCAGACTGATGTGGGAGATGAAAGTGGATTACGAAAGATACATGATTATTAGTGTTTGTGCACCATGACATAAGGGGACTAAGGAAAAGACTCATGTGTTTTGAGAGGAGTTGAGTGTGTCGGTTGTTTTGATGCAAGAAATCGAGTACGAGGGATGGATGATTTTAAAGCACGATTGGATAATGTGGGAGTCGAGGGTATGTTTGTGGTATCCGGTATTGTAAATAAGAATGTTGAACGGCCTATGGAATTGTGTGCTAGAAAAGGACTGATGATGGGGAATACCTGGTTTAACATGGGCATGCATAAGTAAACATGAGTGAGTGGGAAAGATGGTAAAGGAGCATCATTGGTATATGTTCCAACTGATTGGCGTGCAAAGGAGAGACTTGTTTGTGACTGTACTGAGAGGGGCAGCTGGTGGGATGTCTTACTGTTACTTAGTGGAGGCAAGGGTGAAGATTTGTAGAGACAACTTGAAAAGAGGAAATGATTTGGGTTGGAAGACGGTTATGAAAATGAGTGAGCTAGGAAAAGAGGCTTGTGAGAAGAGATACCAGGAGAGACTGAAGGTAGAATGACAGAGAGTAAATGAAGTTAGGGGAGTGGGTGAGGAATTGGAGGCATTTAAGGAAGCACTGCTTACATGTGCGAGAGAAGTGTGTAGCGCACGGAAGGTGGGAGATGGACAGGTGAGAAAGGGTATTGAGTGGTGAGGTGAGGAAGTTAAGTTACTATTGAAAGAAAACAGGGTGGTTTACTGCAGGGAAGGAGTGCAATGATTGGGAGATGTGCAAGAGAAAGCGGCAGGAATTCAAGAGGAAGTTCTAATGGAAACTTCAGTGAAGGAAGCAAATGAGGAAGTGGTACGAACCAGAAATGATGTGAAGAGGCAATTAGGTGCGTATTTTGAAGGGTTGTTAAATGTGTTCGACGATAGGGTGGCAGACGTGGGATGATTTGGACTTGGAGGTAAGTGAGGTGAGAGAATCATCGAAAGACAGCCCCCAACTTCACCACAACGGGTGGCTCAGATCACTTGGGTCTTCCCGGAATCACCTGTTTGTCTTTTCTCTCTCCCTTTGGTTCCTAGTGAGGCAACTGTTTTCTTTCTCCCTTTGATTCCTGGAGAGGCCCTGATCACGGGTGCTGGTGGGCACGTCAAGGTCTGACCTCTCTACAGAGTACCCTTCCCCGGCTTCCACGAGGGGTGTGTTTGCTCACCAACACCAGCGGGGAGGATGAATAGCGGGGTTGTCTACCGGCCAGCCGCCCGCTTGGACGAGCAATTCAAACCCAGTCCACAGATTTTCATACAGCGACGCTGACCACCGCACCACGTGTGCTTGTATTCGAAGATTCGTCTTTTTACACTTTTTTTTCCCATCTTTACACTTGATCTCCGTACAGCCGTGATCCTCGTTGCTCAACACAGATTCTCTCTAGTATAGGCACGTCCTCTGAACTCATGAATATCTAACATGAACGAAGAGAATCCTGTATCACTTTCACGTCATTAAAAGGCAATGTGGTGAGAAAGGACCATGTAACACAATTCAGACGGCCCTGTTCAGCGTTATAACCCCACTGTCTGCATGGCAATGTATGAATATCATCTTCCTCTTTTTTTCTGAGGGATAAGAGCAAAATGGCACTGCAATGCTCTGAGGAAATTCAAGCATCGTCTCCACCGTCGCTGCCTGATGCGGCGCATGAAGCCATCAAACCATCTGAAGGACAGCTGTGAGTGTACATGTTATGACCCCCCATTGGAGACCGGAAGGCAACTGACCTTCAGAAGTATAGGAGTACGAGGGTGGAGGAGGAAGAGAGGGAGGAGGAGGAGGAGGAGGTCGGTTATATATACAGCTCAAGGTTAGAACACTTACGTGTCTGATATACGGTGGGGAGGACCCTTGAGCTCCGTCATGACGCGCGCTGCCCTGTCGCGACCCTCTGGTGAAATACGCCTTCGTCTACTTCATGGGCATGTTCCTATGTCGCAACATGAACTTGTCTGATGGTTGCTGTCTGAATTACTTATTTATCCCTTGAATTCACACAGGTGAGCGAGGGCAAGACTCTCTCTCTCTCTCTCTCTCTCTCTCTCTCTCTCTCTCTCTCTCTCTCTCTCTCTCTCTCTCTCTCTCTCTCTCTCTCTCTCTCTCTGTTACCTAGGTATGCGCCCCTGTCTGTCAGGCTGAGCGGCTTTGCCAATCACGAAATTGACGTCGGTGATGAGCAGGGGCTAATCCCCAGGTCGGTTCCCACACACTGAGGTAATCAGGCTCTGGGGAGAACCTTTAATTCCACCTCTAGAGGATGAGGACCCCGCCTTCTGCCTCACACACCCACCTCCACCACTTCATCAACCTCGACAGATGGTCGACGCAAATATCATGTAGTCTACCCCATCGGAATCCATTTTCTGTGTCATTTAGAGCAAGATACAATGGAAATCAAGATACAATGGAAAAAGTTCTCTGTCATTAACAAAAACGTATTCATCTTTTGTTGAAAAAAGAAAAGAAAAAACTCACTTTGCATTACGCACGGTGAAAAAAGTATCTTCCTGGTTGGGTCCGATGAATTTCGAAATGATCACTACGACTCGTATTATTTTGGTAGGGTTGGTAAGCGTGAATTTGAGACAAATTTCTTAACAATTACAGTAGCCCTACTTTATAGTTCTTTCCAATGAAATATGAAATGATTATAACGGTCATTATGACACATGACAGGACATGTCTCTAGCAGTTGATATATTGCGTATCAAGTAACCAGGGCCACTAGTATGAGACCAGACCAATGGCCAATTCTCAAAATCTTTCGTTCGTTGGGTCATATTTTTACACCCTAAAAAGTGGAGAGATACTTTTTTTTTGGGCCTTGTGTACGTGGTATGCATGCGTCCTATGAGAAAATAGCTGAGACATAAATTCACGTGAGGCACCCCTCTGTTGAGGGCTGCACGAGGGAGACATGAATATTACAGCCATAAAGTGTTATTAAGAGGATATGGTCGCTCAGTGTCGTGCGCGTCACGATGGGTAAAGGTTCTTGCAGAGCCGGGGGCTCGCTCGCTGAGTGAGTCATACCTCAGCCACAGGGAGAGAGAGAGAGAGAGAGAGAGAGAGAGAGAGAGAGAGAGAGAGAGAGAGAGAGAGAGAGAGAGAGAGGACGCACCTCACTATTCAAACAACTGTGAAAGACAAAAGGACAATGGCTGGATCGTTACACCTCGATCCTTCCAGTCTTCACTCTGTTCAGACATTGGTACGAAGTAAAAAGAAAAGGAAAAGGAAAAAAGAATTTAGATTCACTGAAAAAATACTTTCAGGCAGTTGTTTTCTCTCGCTATACACCATGCCACCAGCCAACGTCCATCACCCACACTGCAATAGATAGATGGATAGGTAGATAGGTGGATAGATAGATGGGTGGATAGACAGATAGGTGGATAGATAGACAGGTGGATAGATATATAGATGGAAAGATATACCCAGTTGCTTCTCCTGTACATTATCTAGGTAGCGTCAGGAACAAACAACTAATGGCCTCGCTTGCTCACTTCCATTCTCTGGCTTTCATGTTTAATGTACTGATACCAGAACTAACCATCGGCAGCCAAGTCGCTGGTTTACCCTGACCGCTTCATGCGCCTTGGTTCGTCCACTTCAACAGCGCGTCACGTCCCCCTCCTACCATAGTCCAGATACCACATTGATCCATTGTTTTCTATCCCATGCACGCCTCTCACCCTCCTGACATGAATGTTCAGGACCTCAGTACCCCAAAGCCACCTTCCATCTCTTTCCTGGTCTCCCCTCTGCTGTAGATCAGTTCCACACGAAGTCTTTTGTGAGACATCTGAAAGTTTTCTTTATAGTCAAACGTGTCGTAAGAGGCGACTAAAAGGGGTGGGAGTAGGGGTGGCTGGAAATCCTCCCCTCATATTTTACTCTTAAAAGAAAAAAGGAATAGAGAAGGGGCCCAAGTGAGGACTTTTCCTCTCTTAGGCTTAGTCATCTGTTCTTGACGCTACCTCGCTGACGCGGGAAATGACAAATATGTATGAAAAAAAAATAATTGGAAGTATACTGTGTCGTAAGCCCACACGATCAGAACTGTGCAGCATTATATGCACATAATATAACCAGTGATGACTTGGCCTGGTGTTTGGCCACACAATCCCGGCGAAAAGATAATGTCATGAAATATTTTCAACCCTGCTCTCTCTGGCACGACGCTTATTATGATACGATATATGTTCTAACCCAGACACCTCTGCTGAGGGATCTCAGTGACGGCTAATATGTTGTATGTTTAATCCAGTCATATCTGCCAAGTGCTGTTAAATGAGGGTCGTTTGTTATTAAACTATCCATTACGGTTATATTTTGTTGGGTTATGAAAGCCGACTGCGGCAAAGCGAGTGTTAGGATTTATGACATCCATTACGGAGCGCTTTTATTGGTTGAAGCTGTTGAATGTAACTGTTAGCTTGAAAAAATTATGTGAAGAATTATTGCATTGGAGATGAGTTGACCAGTGACCTTAAGTGTATACAGCGGTGTATTAACATGGTATGAACTGTGGTCACATTGTATGAATTATCTCCCTCTTCTCTCTCCTGCTCCACTCCATTTCCTCTAGATCTTCGTCAGTTATCGAAAGTCCTGGCGATTCCATTTCCTTAGTTCCCCCCCCCCCCCTTCTTCATCAGTTCGATCTCCGTTGTCACCACCCACTCCCTTCCATATGAACCACCACGTCGTCCAGACTGATATCTCTGGTATCTTCGATTTCGCTGCTCCGTTCAAGGCGCAAATGTTTCCAATTTTTATCCGTGACCCAGTTCCCTGGTTGCCACCCCCCTCCCCTTTCCTCCCTCCATGCAGCCAAGATGAACAACCTGCTCAGCTGTCTTATTGCCTCCTGTCTCCAGGTAGCCCCCAGAGATTTGTCGTACGGCTCTTCTTCCTTCAACTTACACATCATCCGTGACCCACATGAACCACAGATAAACACACACACACACACACACACACACACCCACACACACACACACACACACACACACAGAGTGGTCAGTGGAAGAAAGGTTTGTGGCTTCCATGAAAAACAATTTGTAATCTCAACTATCCGGAGCAGCAGAAGTGGCCTTTCTTCGTCCGTTCCTGGCGCTACCTCGCGAACGCTGGGAACGGCGATCAAGCATGAAAGATCCATGTATATATATACATCAAGATACATGCATATATATACATCAAGAAAGTATCCTTAAACCACCTTATTTGTTTTAGTTGATGAATCTGTTCATTCCCACCCGTTGGGGATGTCTTCCTGAGTTGATTGCCTCCATATCGAATTTAAACTGAAGCTACAAATTGACCCCCGCCACATTTTCCTTCCGAAAAAAAGAATGTTTTCTTCTCGTCAATTCCTTCGGGTAGAAACAGGTTTGCGAATTCTTTTGGCGGTATATTGTTGCGTCCACTTTAACTCCACATCGCAAAGACGGGAAAGCCAGTTGGCTGAGAGAGAAAACATCTTTTATGAGCCATTGTGAAGATATCTTCTTTTTATCTATCTTTCAGACAACACTGTTCTCAACCTCCGTCGAGAAGTATTCATTTTAGGTTTTTTTTTAAAGTGGAAAATGGTGTGTTGGCTTTAGTTATTGTTCCGTTTTCTAATCGGGGTTAAACTGTGTAAACTTTGTTTATAGTCCTGCCTCCAAGAAGTGGAGCTCCCTATAGTGTGTTTGCTTTGTTTACTGCCTGCCTCCAAAAATCTGAGCTATCTCATGCTTCCTTCTTGACACTCCCACTTTCGTAAGCATGGGGCTGTACTGTGTGTCAACTCAGGGTTGGGACACCAGCGGAACGCGATCTTCCTCATACTCACTGAGGGATATCATTGATTCCGTTTTCTACCCTGCTTACATATGCCCATGGCCATTGAGAGATATCATCGATTCCATTTTCTATCCTAGTACTACGCCTTGGGACGGATCTGTGTATAAGGGGGGGACTGATGTCATTATTGCGCCTTTTATGTCAGTCATAAAGAACCTCCCTTGAAGGAGAGAGAAAGCCTTCAGCATGCAACATGTGCCAGGAGAGCTTTTACCGTTGATGTGCCACGGGCCATACGGTTCCTTTTGCGTTCATATCATCCCCCAGGGATAACTGTTCTTAATTCGATGTTCCCTGGCGGAAGAAAGGAACTGGAGGGTAGCTGTGGTCAGCGCTCAGAGGGATGGAGTCACTGGTTCATGAAAGTCACTTGGGTTATCTTTCATTCGTCTGGAAGACGTAGGTTTCCGAGCATCATCTACTGTACGCGCGGTAAGAAAAAAAAAAAAAAGTATCTTGCCACTTTTTGTGTGAAACAATATGACACCACGGGTGAAGGATTTTGAGAAATTCCCGTTAGTCTGACCTCACATTGGCATCCCTGCTCTCATGATATATTGATTGCCAGCGACATTTCCTGTCATGTCCCATAATGAATGTTACATTGATTTCACATTTCGAAGGAAGTGACAATAAAGTAAGGATACCATGATTATCATAAGGAATTTCACATTTACGCCAACCAACCTTACATGAGTCATACTGATCATTTCGAAATTCATCGGACCCCTTAAGGAATGTATATTTTTTATCAAGAGTATATCTCATCTTTTACTTGAAATTAGACATTTTTCGTCAGTCGATATGGTCCTCTTTTTTATCACATGGTAGTTTGGCTTACATACTAATGAGTAAATAAGTCTGTGGCCAAAGATAACTATTCAGTTTTAGTTAACTCGTCTCGTATCATTTATTTTCATTTAGTTTACACAAACATCAATTTACTTGTAGATAGCCTTTAGAGTATGATGGTTTACCTCGCTCATCATCAGGAGATAATTATGTGTCCATAAACTTCTCTTCTCTGGACTCAGTTTTTTTTTCCCCGGATCGTAAGAATATGATCAAGGTACGAAAAAGAAAAGGATTTTTCTTATCTCTCTTTAAGGAGCCTCAAACCTTACCAGTCGACTCGTGTGAACCCATGTGGAAGGTCTTCTTCACCAAGAGGTAATAAGGCGACGCAATCTACTGCCCTGAGCTCTGCAACTGACACTTCCTTCTTGTCACGGCTTCAGTGGTGGAGAGAATTCATCTCCGCACCATCTGTCGAGACGGGAAAATATAGGATGGTACCATCTGCTCACGAGAGAGAGAGAGAGAGAGAGAGAGAGAGAGAGAGAGAGAGAGAGAGAGAGAGAGAGAGAGAGAGAGAGAGAGAGAGCTGGTGCGAACTGGTTTAAGTCTTTCGCCAACCCGTAATTAACCATTTTTCTCAGGAAGTGCCTTATTCTTTTTCCCCCCGCCCCTCCCCTGGTCCTCCTCATTGTATACCAGTTTTTGATAAAAGTTTGAACCGAGTGGCTCTGCAGGGGAGGTGATTACCTGTCAGTTCTCCCAAGGCTTCTGCCACCTTGGACCGCAAGATTGAAATTGCCTTCATGGCAACTTTACGAGGAGAAAAATGAACTCAAGTTTAAAAGTTGATAAAGGAATTTAGACCCTTCGCCTCGCCATGTTGGCCTCACCCTAGAGAACTTTCAGAATGAAACAACCTCATTATTATTTTCCTTTCCCCGTCTCCAGTGTAGATGTTTAGTGTGCGAAGAGGTAGACGGAGTGACGGTCTAACATACGGTAGTAACTTTCCACAGAGCATCGGAATAGCCAGGATCTAGATGATCCTGCGGGAAGTGAAGAGCATCAGAACCTATCAAGATATCAGTGATATCACAGCCGTAGGAGGTCGTGCCACCAATTGCCCTGCTCCCTCTACCACAAGACCTTCTCCAGCACCGCCACTAGTTGCCTCCCTCCACCACAAGACCTCCTCCAACACCACCAGTTGCCTCCCTCCACCACAAGCCCTACCCCAGCACCACAAGTTGTAGCTTCTGCATCATCACTCGTAACCAATGGATTAATACCTCGTCGCTTTGGCGTACTTTACTTGTAACTTTGGCGTCATCACCTGTACCTTGTAGCGGCGTAATCACTTGTATCATGTGCGTCATCGTTTACATCTTTGTGTTATCATATTGTCGCTTTCGCGTCAGCATTTGTAGCTTTTGCGTCATCACCTGTACCTTTGCGTCATTTACGTTGTTGCTATTACGTCAGTACTTGTACCTTTGCGTCGTTACAGCGTGCCTCTGCGTCATTACACTGTTGCTTTTTGGTCAGCACTTGTTGCTTTTACGTCATCAATTACGTCTTTCATCGTCATCAGCTGAGGTAGAGTACATCACCAATAATGATCGTCCACGTCATCATTGCGTACTTAACACGTCATCGCCTTAGATTTTACGTCATCAGCATGTCTGTCTCAAACCATTATCATGCCGAGGTTCTACGTCATCAACAAGGTCATCAGCCTTTTGCCTCATCAGAATATCCTTCCTACGTCATCACGTCAAGGTCCTCTCATCATCAATAGAGGCCAACTGACGTCACCAATTCAAGCCTCTGCGTCATCGGAAGAGCTCCATACGTCATAGCCTCAGGCTTTGACGTCACTTCCACGTCATTAACTTCAACCTTAATACGCGTCCAATTTGGGCTCCCCAAAGTTATATGGCCTCCTTCATAATTCATCAGGCTTTCTGCATCACTGCGCTCAAAAAGCTCTAATTAACGGCTCAAGGAAAACGAAGAGGTTTAAATTTCTTAGGAAACCCTGATATGTATTTGCATTTCCAATTAGAAACCTTCTGGGACACACAACACACACACACACACACACACACACACACACACACACACACACACACACACACACACACACACACACACACACACACACACACAAACACACACACACACACACAAACACACACACACACACACACGCGCGCGCGATTCATGGCTATCTTACTCACTCCAGTTTTACTACTTTTGGACCCATTCCACAGAGATGAGTACACGAGCGAGACCGCCCTTAGGGGTGTATGCGCTGTACATCACCCCAGCAGGTGGAGGAAAGAAGTAGTTTCCAGCGAGAGAGGTCGAGGCTGAAATAGCAACGCTGACCGTAGTGAATGGGAGGACGGGCCTTGGGAGGGAGGAAGGGAGGGTGGCATGGGGTAGGGGGGTGGAGGGGGGGAGGGGGTAGCATCACAGATTGAGGGTAATGAGTTTCAAGGTCAGGAGCCGACCGCTGTGTTCTGCTGCCAGACCCTCCTCCTCACCTGGCCTACCCTCCCTCACACTCATGTCTTGTCCCTACCTCATGTTCAGCTCCCCTCCCTCACGTTCAGCTCCCCTACCTCACGTCTAGTCCACCCCTTACGACGCCTGTCTTGTGCCAACATCATGTCCAGTCCCCTTCCCCTCATGTCAGCCTCATTCCCTCATACTTACCTTCTCTGTCCCTCATGCCCAGCCTCCCTGCTTCATGTTCAACTCCCCCCCCCCCCTCCTTCATGTCCAGGCCCTTACTCATGTCCTATCCGAACCTCATGTCAAGTCTCCTCTCTCATGTCTAATCACCATTCCTCATGTCCAGCCTCCTCCCTCATGTACATTTTCTACATTTCCAGCCACCTCTCATGTTCGTCCCCTCCCTCATATATATATGTCCAGCCCCCTCCCACAGGTCGATCCCCTCCCTCATGTCCAGGAGCACCTCCCTCTTTATCTATCTCCCTCACTTATTGACCATCCTCTTCCTCATGTACCCTCATGTCCTGAGGTAGCAGCGGTTTAGATTTAGCGATAACTCCAAAGAGAGATCTGGTTAGTGTCTGTGAGGCTGGTGAGGACCAAGATAACAGTGATCATAGTGTTATCGCAATCACCGTTATCTTCCATCCGGTGTGAAAGATAACAACATGATGATATCAGATCTGAGGTAAGCTGACTTGGATGAAATGGCATCCTCCGTCACTGTCTTGCGAAATTTTTCCACCTTCACTGTCCTCATAACTCTCACCATCACTGTCACTGCACCCTTGATTCTTACCCTCCGTGTCAGTCCCCCTGACTTTCATTATCATCACTGTCTCTGTCCTCCTAACTCCCATCATCAGTATCACCATCCTCTCAACCCTCATCATCACTATCAGTATCCGCCCAACCCTCATTATCTCTGCCACTATCCTCCCAACTCTCATCATCACTATCCACTCAACCCTCATCATCACTATCACTATCCACTCAACCCTCATCATCACTATCACTATCCCCCAAGCTTGAATTCCAATTACTCTTCTCACACAAAAACTACAAAATGCACCACAAAAATACACTAGAGAAGAAAGCAAACAGCAGCAGCCTTTTGGAGTTATTCTGAGATTGTTTGTAGTTGCGAGCGAGAGAGATATAGAGATTAGTGTGGTACAAGTAGGAATGCAAGTATTATGAACTTTTGTAAAAATGCTCCTCAACTTTATCTGTAACTAAGGAGGCGCAGATAATGTTTTAGCTGTGGACGTGAAGGGAAAAGTATTTGCCGTCAACCTTGTCCCTAAACTTGTGTTCTGTATATTCTTTCAGACACTGCGATTGGTTAATCATTCCACACATCAGAATTCATTTACCATCAGTAAACTCAGGTCTGTCATTCAGTCAAAGTCACTTCCAAATGTAGACGTTTTACTTTCTGTCGCCGCTTTGTTTCCTATCTTCATCATCATCATTATCATCATCACCATCATCACTCTTACCTTGTCCACCTTCATCACTATCTTCGCACGAATCCCCGCCATCTTCGTCCTCAGGGAGGCCAGGTAAGGGTAAGGGCTAAGGGGATAAGGCTAATGGAGAGGGTGAAGAATGAGGAGGAAACAGATGGTGGACGTCGATGCCTCGCGACGTGTCTGGCTGTCGTCTCGACGTGTTGTTGCAATCAGACGAAAGTTATTCCCTGCAATCGGTCTTTCCTTCGCTAACGTCCTGTGATCCAGGGCCAGCCAATCAAGGCAAATTACAGCTTTATATCTCACGTTCGAAGAAGCTGGAATGATCTTGGAATCATAATTTTTAAGTCTGGAAAGATCTTGGACTCATGGGTTCGAAAGTGGAAGGAAGAACTTGGATACGAGGCTGGAATGATCCAGAACTCATGGGTTCGAGACTCTAGAATGCTCTTGGACTCATAGGCTCGAGACTGGAATAGCGTTTGACTTACGGACGTGAGATTAAGAGAGAGAGGTTTTCTGTCGCATGTATTTGGGAACGGAATAATCTCTGAGTTATGTGACAGAATGAAATAAATCATCTCTGAATTACGAGCTATAAAAGTGAAATGACTCCTAAGTTCCCCTGTTTGAAATTGAAACAATCTGTAACTTGTTTCCAGATGGAAAGGATCAATAAGTCGTGTGTCTGAGAGCAAAATGTGTGCAGAGCTATGTGTTTGAAGATGGAATTTCCTTGGAATGTAAGTACATCATAGGCCGCAGCAAAAAGGTTTTCCAGAGGGAGAAAGGGATTCGTTTTTGCAGCCATCAACATCGAGACAGTACTGGTGCGTTGCTTCACATGATAACAGAACTTCACTGTTGATTCAGATGGATCTATCCCGCTTCACTATCCTCAGGCTCTCTACTGGTCTTTTTTCTTACCTCCTGTTCCATTTATAATTCCATCCCCTTCACTCTCATATTTGTTCTTCTCCCTTTGCCATCCTATACTGATCTAATTACCACCCCCCTGCTGACTTGCCATCCTCCCACATAGCTCTTTCTCGCCCCTCTGCCTCAGTCCTTCCATAAAACAGTTCCACGAAAGATTTTCCTCCCCTGGCAGGTTTGGGTGAGTCGTGGCTCCTCCGTCAATATTACCCGCCCACAGATGACTCTCCTACACTATCCCCCGCACGTCCGCCGCCAACAATAACAGTGCCCATTTTCTTTCACCTTCTCCTGTGCTCTTCCACTCTGAAACCTGAGAAAATCAAGGGAATTTCCTCCCGCCACTTGTCTCTCCCGGAAACCCCAGCTCCAGCGAGAGGCAACGTTCTCACAGTGCCCTCGGTTATTGGGAGGGGGAACGTTTTTAATAGCCTCTGTTGTTGAGATGATGGTGTAGTCACAGTAGCTGCTGCTGCTGCTGAGAAGGTCGTGTTGTCAGTGAAACCCCCAGCTCGTGAGCTGGGAATGCTGACACACAACCCCCATCGTCGCTAGATTAATAAACGGAACTACTGTGGTACAGGGGATGTGGTATGGGTGTGGTACCAGGGATATGGCAAGGTATGAGGTATAGGCGAAGCACCAGCTGTGTAGCATGGGTGAGGCACAGTTGCAACGCCACTGTATGTTCAACCATCCAACCCTATGTCCCGACACCTGTTGAACTATACGTATATTTCCTCTCTGTCGTCTCATGTATCTTTTAAGGATAGCAAATCAATCAACCTTAGATTTTTAACGATTGAAATATATCAGTTTATAAAAGGTCAAAAAAGCAGTAATCCTTCTCGTCGATACTTTTGCCATAGTGTTTCACAAACTAGTCACTCAAGCAGGTATCTAAATTTGGTCCTTGATGCACGGAATCTTCCATTATTCAAACAAACGTTATGACGAAGCTGTGCATGACTCGTGGGTCGATGTCTGTGACATTTACGGTAGCGCAGCGATAGCCAGAGTGCTTACAGCAACACTCCCACATGCAGTCCTTAACGGGCAGAGTGGGTGTTCTGACCTGAGGTATGCACGTTGCTATAGACGACTGTGAACGTCAAACTTCCTGCCCATGAAGGTCATTTGGCATGCCAGAACCTGACACTCTTATTCTCCTGGTCAGCTTAAGACTCGAAGAACAAAAGACACATCTCATTGCAGATAAACGGAGATCATTTACTCTCTCCACTCACCAGGAGATTCGGTTAATAACTAGTCTGATCTTGTGCTAATGAGGAGTCGGGTTGTCCGAACACATTCACTTCACTTGGAACTAACAAGTAACTTTACACGTGTGAGGACAAAGCGCCTTTGTAAGGAGTATCCCGCCTTAACCTTCGTTCATCCAGTAGCCAACACAGTACGCTTTAACTTCGTTCTTCCTGGATTGGAATATTTGCTAGTCGTTTTTTCCTGTGTTCCTGCTCCTCTGTAGTTGTCCAGCTCAAGCTTTGAACTCTGAATCCCTCTCCCTCCATTACATATAGCTAGAGAGCTACCAATACACGCATACAGTCAAGCGTCCCTCCTTCGACGTGGGTGCAGCTATGCATCGAAGACCATACGTCACCGCTAAAACGCGCGTACCCTCACTCATTCCCGGATCACAACACATCATGCATCTCCAAACCCCGTCTTACGCAGTCATGCATCTCCATCTCGACTCACGTGCAATCATGCATTTCCACCTTGCCCAAAACATTCAGGCGTCCACTATCATTACCACGCACAGGTTGAGAAAGGCAGACCTCTCCAGCTTACGACTGAGACTAGCAAGCGCCCCACTTCCTCACATGGTACCACAGCAGACGACAAGTAATTTGTGTACACGAAAGAAAACGAGAAAAAGCTTCCTCTAAGTTCTAGGTCAGGGTTCCCGTGAACCACCTTCTTTTTTCCTCCCGGCGTTTGGCATGAGTAAATCTTCATTTTTGCGAATCCTACATAATGCCCTTCCCCACATCGGAAATCCTGGTGTAAATCCTGTCTAATGAATGTTGCCTCTGATATCCCGATATCAGAAAAGGGAAATGGGTTCCACACTGCGAGCCGCAAGAGATCAAATCTCTTTTACTGCTCTTCTGCCCAACGGAAATAGTGCGCATGTGCTTGAGACTGCGGAATCCCAGCGACATGCACATACACTGTATATATATATATATATATATATATATATATATATATATATATATTTTTTTTTTTTTTTTTTTTTTTTTTTTTTTTTTTTTTTATACTTTGTCGCTGTCTCCCGCGTTTGCGAGGTAGCGCAAGGAAACAGACGAAAGAAATGGCCCAAACCCCCCCCCCCCCATACACATGTACATACACACGTCCACACACGCAAATATACATACCTACACAGCTTTCCATGGTTTACCCCAGACGCTTCACATGCCTTGATTCAATCCACTGACAGCACGTCAACCCCTGTATACCACATCGCTCCAATTCACTCTATTCCTTGCCCTCCTTTCACCCTCCTGCATGTTCAGGCCCCGATCACACAAAATCTTTTTCACTCCATCTTTCCACCTCCAATTTGGTCTCCCTCTTCTCCTCGTTCCCTCCACCTCCGACACATATATCCTCTTGGTCAATCTTTCCTCACTCATTCTCTCCATGTGCCCAAACCATTTCAAAACACCCTCTTCTGCTCTCTCAACCACGCTCTTTTTATTTCCACACATCTCTCTTACCCTTACGTTACTTACTCGATCAAACCACCTCACACCACACATTGTCCTCAAACATCTCATTTCCAGCACATCCATCCTCCTGCGCACAACTCTATCCATAGCCCACGCCTCGCAACCATACAACATTGTTGGAACCACTATTCCTTCAAACATACCCATTTTTGCTTTCCGAGATAATGTTCTCGACTTCCACACATTTTTCAAGGCTCCCAAAATTTTCGCCCCCTCCCCCACCCTATGATCCACTTCCGCTTCCATGGTTCCATCCGCTGACAGATCCACTCCCAGATATCTAAAACACTTCACTTCCTCCAGTTTTTCTCCATTCAAACTCACCTCCCAATTGACTTGACCCTCAACCCTACTGTACCTAATAACCTTGCTCTTATTCACATTTACTCTTAACTTTCTTCTTCCACACACTTTACCAAACTCCGTCACCAGCTTCTGCATGTATGTATGTGTGCGTGTGTGTATTTTATAGCGTCAAAAGTAAAGTTCCTCAAACATTGCAAGGATAGAACGAACACCATAACATGAAATCAGGCAAGGAACTTGTCAGAAAAAATATCAAGAATTTCTGTCACAGTACAAGAGTGATGGATGAATGGGATAAACTGAATGACAGAATTGTAAATGTGGACAGCAGACAGGTGTTTAAAAAGTTGTGTGACTGTAAAAAGGGTTCAAGAGACGGGTCCTCACGAGTGTAGAACTCCCGCCCCGTGCAGCACAAACAGGTGATAGCAAACACACACAATTACTGGAAATATTTACAAAATTATTAAAGAAAAGGTTCTAGAGAGTTAAGGGGGTGAATGTCCCCCTTTGTTGAATGGAGACAAATTTTTTGAGGATGTGATTTTGGCGTCTCTCACACGCATCAATACAGAGGTGCTTGGTAGAGCCCGAAGTATATCAGGTCAAACCCTCATTCATTCTTGTCTTCCATAGATCTTCTCTATTCCCTGCCTTAGCGAGGTAGCACCAGGAACATACATCTAAGGGAAAAAAATCACTCTTCACTTGGCAGCTTCCTCTGTTCCTTCTTTTGAAATGCAATATTATAGGAGGGGAGATTTCCAGACTTCCTCGCTTGATCCACTCTCTTATCCCCAGAGACTCTCGCGGGATACGTGGTCTTTCATCTTTCTTTCTCCCTTGTCCTCAGGGATATTCTTTGATCATATGAACACTATTATCCACGTTTCATGTTGCATATACACAGGCGAGAGGCCCAGTAGCAATGTTTCAAACGTGAGTGCTTAGATATTAGCAAGGACAGGGCTGCCAAGAGGTGAGAGAGAGAGAGAGAGAGAGAGAGAGAGAGAGAGAGAGAGAGAGAGAGAGAGAGAGAGAGAGAGAGAGAGAGAGAACAAAACAGACAGACACAGACAGACAGACAGAGAAAAACTCAAAGCTACTACCAAGATTCGATCACCAAACGTCATCAAAACTCAAATCTTTAAAGAGAATTTGGCTGCGAGATTCTGTCCTCCTATCCACTCCCGCAGGCATGGATCCGGTCCATTAACGTCTATCCATTCTGCCTGGAGAGGGACACCCCTGCCATCTTAACACCTATTCATACCCGATGTTTTCTTTTCCTGTTTTCTTTCACGGGAAACTTAATTAGAAGCTTCAGTTTGGGAGGAAAACGTATCTTTTATCTTCAACAGTTTAGGGTTTTGCAAAATTCTCTCAGAAATTTATGCGTGAACCTGAGACCCACCTTTGATCTGGGACCTCCTCTTTAAAAATCTTAATCTGAAACCCCCTTCACTATAGGAACTTCAACGTCAGACCCCTTCACTTTAGGGTCTTTGATCTGAGACCCCCTTCACTATTGGGACTTTAACCTGAGATTTCTTTACTTTGGGGCTTCAACCTGATACCCCTTCACTTTAGGGTCTTTAACCTGTCACCCCTACACTTTAGGGTCTTTAACCTGCAGCTCTTCACTTTAAGGACTTTAACCTTAGACCCATTCAGTTATAGAAACCTAATCATAAGACCCGTTCACTTTAAGGACTTCGCGAATTACACTGACACAAATCAGCAAGAGTGTTTAAGCACTCATTCATTATTGTGTTTTGATATGATTATTTTTCTTTTTCCGTTGAGCATTTGACGCATAAAGTCGAGTGTAATTGATGGCCGTATTCTTCACACTGTTTGCGCCTCATTAGGCTTTAAAGAATTATCAACAAAATTGCACGGTATAATGGATGAATTCAGAGTGAGTCGACCCGTGCATATCTTACACCTGCCAACAACCTTACACTAGTAGTTCGCCCACCTACAAGCAGAATACACTTGTGGTTCGCAACAATACACCTGCCAACGGCATTAGACCACTAGTTTGCAATACTATTCCTGCCAACAACACTAGACCATCCCTACAGCACCCTAAGACCTTTCTAACAACACTAGATCATCCCTACAACACCTCCAGACCTTCCTAACAACACTAGACCATCTCAGAAACAAGTACAGTCTTTCCCGACAAATCCAGACTAACCCAAAAAGTAAGCCACGAGTAAACAGTCAACAGATACAGAAACAACATCTTATCATACATCGAGCAAGAACAAGTAAATAACAATCAAGGAGACAAGTAGAATGTCAGCAAGAACAACAGGTAACCAATATGATAAAAACAACCAGGGCGAGCAACACGTAAACAACCGTGAAGGAAAACAATTCAACAACCAGCAAGAACAAGTAAACAATGAGTAAGAACAACAAGAGCAGCTACAGTAACAGCAAGTAAAGACGAACAACAACAACAACAATACAACAACAACAAGTAACAAACTATTCTCACATCATCATGTAAGGAAATTCCCTGAGATTTGACGTATGAACACATGTGGCAAGGACACACCTGGGAGGACACCTGGCGTTGGTAGGACATGAGGATGCCAATTAGGGACCCGGGGTCATTAGAGGTCGAGGAACTCGAAGACACATGAGGTTATCATGGACGCCAGAGGGAAGGGAGGTAGTTATAGAGAGGTTAGGGTTACATGTTTGGGGCTACGTTATGGTTAAGGAGATATGTAGGTTGTAGGTTGTGAAGAGCCGTAACATGCTGGTTGTAGGTTGGGAAGGGACGTCACATGCTGGTTGTAGGTTGAGAAGGGACGTCACATGCTGGTTGTAGGTTGGGAAGGGACGTCACATGCTGGTTGTAGGTTGGGAAGGGATGTCACAAGCTGGTTGTAGGCTGGGAAGGGACGTCACAAGCTGGTTGTAGGTTGGGAAGGGACGTCACATGCTGGTTGTAGGTTAGGAAGGGACGTCACAAGCTGGTTGTAGGCTGGGAAGGGACGTCACAAGCTGGTTGTAGGTTGGGAAGGGACGTCACATGCTGGTTGTAGGTTGGGAAGGGACGTCACATGCTGGTTGTAGGCTGGGAAGGGACGTCACAAGCTGGTTGTAGGTTGGGAAGGGATGTAACATGCTTGTTGTCGGTTGGGAAGTAATGTAACATGCTGGTTGTAAGTTGTGGAGGGATGCAATATGCTGGTTGTAGGTCGGGAAGGGACGTAATGATGGTTGTAGGTTGGGAAGGAATGTAACATGCTGGTTGTAGGTTGGGAAGGGACGTCACATGCTGGTTGTAGGTTAGGAAGGGATGAAACATGGTGGTTATAGGTTGGGAAGGAATGTAACGTGTTGGGTGTTGGGCACAAGAGATGTCCTACACTGTAGTTCATAGGAATAGAAAATAGATGAACATATGTGCATTCCTCATTAACGTCAACAAAGACATCCAGTCTCCGAAACTTGAGTCTCGGAGTATAATTTAGCGGTGTGGAGGTTCCTGTCATGGTACCGTGAGGCCGATGTGCGACCCTACACACGACTCACAGGTCCTACCCAGAAAGTCAGCTGCAACTCAACCCCTTTCAGCGCTTGAGGGATGGCCAGTAACAGGAACCCATGCCACAGTGGGGATGAGTGAGCGTTAGGCTATGCGTGGCCAGGTGGTGTTAGGAGCACTCTCCCGGCGTCGAGAGTGGGTCAAAGATCCCCAACCACTGCCGTTCTTTCCTCATCTTAAATATAAAAAAAAAAAAGAAGAAAGAAATAAGAAAGAATTAAAGCCAAGTCGTTTCAGGTCAGTGATGTTATAAGTGGACGAATAGGTCGTCGTCTCCGATCCTCGTGGGTAAAAACAACCCTTGAGGTCGTCGGAAGGAGAGCACTTAGTACCGACCCGTTCCATCGCTGTCGCAGTGTAACCCCGAGCCGACACCGCGTCAGTCGCCCACGTACCGTGCGTCTTGCAAATGTAACCCAAATAAAGAAACGTCAAAATGATTACCACTGAAAATAACATCAGTGGCGGAATGGAGCACCTCACGAAATACTCTGATGACTGAGACAGCAGCGGGCTGACCACACGAAAAAGGTAGGTACTGAGAGGGTCACAAACTCACGTGGCGGCGGCTGTGTTAGGGACGAGAGAGGGAGGCAGACGAGCGGTGAGCCGGGACACGGCGGCAGCGGGAGGCAGGAGCACATCCGCTCTCCCTGCAGGATGTTGCTGCACTGAAGGCTCTCCACCCTGCCACCCACAACTCACTGCCACACAGGGAAGAGGAGAGCCGATGCAGGAGCGAGAGAGAAAACGAAATGAGCGAGGAGAAGATTCAGGATAAGAAGAATAGTAGGACTTGCATTAAAGAAAAAAAGAAAAAATATATATCGAGACGAATATGGACATTAGATAATGGAAAGAATGAAGTGAGAAAGATGAAATGACAGCTGACGAACTGAAGTAGAGATAAACAAGCCATGTTGGATCATTTACAGTAAGTGGAGAACTATGTCTTCGTCTATAGTGAATTATATCAATCATGATTATAGAGATACCCCGCGCTCCTGTCTAATAGAACTCCGGTAATGTCCATAGACCCTTTATTGGCTTCGCCTCTATTGCCGTCGAGGACAATCGACCAAAATGTATACAACAAGCCGTATAGTTGATGAGGTAATTGTTTGTTAGCGCTTCAGACTTGACATGCAAACGCACTTTACACCGACTGATCGATGACAGAGCCTTTGTCATGCACTGCCAGTCCTTGTGGCAAGGTGAGAAATTACCTTCATTAAATATGAAATGAGTGACGTCGAATTACGTTCACTTACTGTTCTTCACAGACACTTAGTACATATAGATGTTGAGGGTGTCTCAAGGTTAGGGTCCTATAGATCGGCTGGCATGAAGCTGATAACATTACCAGATATGTGAAACCTTTTTTCATTGATGCTTTAACGCGTTCTGTGAGCTGTGGCCCAGAAGAGGATCTTAGGATAGAGCATGTAGACAAAAGGTTCATGTACTAGGCGTTAGTTATTGAACCATCGTTGTGAATCATGTTGACAAGGATTGGACGGCACTGAATGAATTATTCAACATTTTACATAGCAAGTTAATTGTTTACGATAATGGTACAACAATTATATATAATAAGTGAACTGTTTACAACACGCAGTTGTCATAAACTTTACAAGTCTCCAAGGTAAAACATTGTTCAGAAAGAAGTGTATACACATCCTGTGATATTCGTTTATATAGATGCATAATATAGACAAATACAAATGGAATGTTATACAAAATCATGGACAATACAACTTAGCGAGCTCAAATATTCACAGAAGGCAAACAGATCACAGCCAAAGTTTTAAAACAACCATGTGAATAATGTTGCAGTGTGTGGGATTAATTTTGTTAGGGGAAGTGTATATCTGGTTTGTCCATTATCAACAGGAGGGATAAAACTCCCACGAGTATCTACAGCCTACCTAAAGTCAACGGGCGACAGCAAAATGGGAATGTCTGTTAATCCTTTTAATAGAACCATATATATTTTTTACCATACTATTCGCCATTTCCCGCGTTAGCAAGGTAGCGTTAAGAACAGGGGACTGGGCCTTTAAGGGAATATCCTCACCTGGCCCCCCTTCTCTGTTCCTTCTTTGGGAAAATTAAAAATAAAAAAAGAGAGGGGAGGATTTCCAGTCCCCCCCCCCCCCCATATATATATAAAACTTCTGGTTATCTCTTCCAGTATTTTATAGACCAAACTCGTTAAAGAGCCTGGTCAGTGATTTTTGCTTCATCTTTTCTTTCTTCCTTCTCCGTGTGCTTCTTCGTCATCTTTGTCTATTCTCGTCTCTTCCCCCACACCATCCCCTCTCCTTCGGCCTCGAGGTCACGTCAATATTCTCACATACATACCACGGCTGTTCGTACGTTCGAGGTAGGCTAATCTTGCATTCAGTCCAAGATATGCTCGCAGGGGTTCTTCACATTTATGAATAATATAAATCGTACCGCTGTGCTCAAGGGTCGTACGCAAGGGTCGTACTCAAGGGTCGTGCCGTCGTGCCCAAGGGATGAATGTTGTACCATGAAGTTTTAATCGCTCGTTCTCAACATGATAGAATGGCATGACCCCCATGAGGTGATCACACGTTGTCGATCAACCCTGATCCCTTTGTAGTAATTAGCTGAGTAAGGACTTAAGTGATCCATCCATCGTTGACAAGTTATACTTGTGAATTTTCTATGTGATTAGGTTATGATCTCTTGGTGAAGTTACCGGTGGCGTTACTGTACCATCAGAATATTTGAAAGAAAACGCCGTTTATATAATGAACACTAATGACAGAAAGAAAACGCGCTGGTAATTACAATTATTGGGTACACTAAGGGAAAATGGAAATGTATTAAAGAAAACGTGTGATTATCTACCAGTATGAGGGAAACTTAGGAAAATCGCATATACTTATGATGCTTTACGATAAGCAACACCATCGGCATACTTATAAAATACATTTTATCCTTTTGTTTTCCATCACTCGCCCAACACGTGTCATCAGGGATGTTTCTACTTAATGTGAAGTTTAGCCAAATTTAAGGCGATAAATCCTGTAAGTTTTGTGAATATGTTTTGTCATCATAGACCTTAGAAAACATTTTGTTTATTATTTTCTATGACAGGCTTAATTGGAGGTCCTATAACACGTCTGGCTGTCTTTGTATTTGACTTACGTCTGGTTAGCCATTGAATAGTATATTCTACGTTGTGTGCTATGAACAACTCGCTGAATATGTCCTCTTCCATGTTCTTGAAAACTTGTTCGAATAGATGCCAAAAAACAGTTTGTCTGTTTTACTCCTCTGATGTGGAACTCGAGTGGTAGATTAGGGGGCAATCTAGAGGAAGACGACAAAGATGGTGCCACCAAGAAAGAGAGAAGAGAAACTGGTGATCTGATCACAACCCGTAAGGTTTTAAACCAGTTTGATGACGGAAGATGCAGGAAAAGCACAACCAGAGGATATGAAATTAAATTGACCGAAAATCTTCTTTAAAAAATAAATTTAGCAATTCTTCTAATACGTGTTGTCGATTAATAGAATAAACTGAAAGGCAAAGCTGCGAATGCGAGTAAGATACAGAAATTTATATAGTTGTGTGATGATATAAGAAAGTCCAAGAGGCTGAGCCCTACGATGGGATCCCCCTACACACACACACACACACACACACACACACACACACACAGAACAAAGTGGCATGGTTCATTGCAGTTAGAAATAAGGTCCAACATTACTATAACATAATATAGACAAGTGCAAATGGAATATCATACAAAGTCATGTACCACACAACTCAGCGGGAACAAATATTCACAGAAGGCAAACAGACTTTGATCACAGCCAAAGTTTTAACAAGCATCTCACGCATTTTTCTCTTCTAAAACGATGATAAAATGGAGATTAAACTCAGCTTATCTGGTCAACAGTGCAATGACATTGTTTAAATTAGCAGCAAAAAAGAGAACAACAGCCTCCGCCGCCCTGGTAAGCCATTCCACAATAGTGCCCTCAGTGGTGTGAAATAGATATCGAAATCACAGTATACCTCGCGTGGCATGAGAGAGAGAGAGAGAGAGAGAGAGAGAGAGAGAGAGAGAGAGAGAGAGAGAGAGAGAGAGAGAGAGAGAGAGACTTGGTGGTGTGGAAAACGTCCAGCGAGTAACGACGAGCTGAGTGCGAGCCACGGTTAAAGAGGCGAGCGAATCAATGTCAGGGAAGCGCGCTCAGTCGTAGCCAGCATGTCCTGCAACGCACACCTGTTCCTCCTCTGCATCCTGGGTCAGTAGTCCTCTAGGGTTAGTTCTGTCAACATTTCAGCGTTTAAAAATCGCACTGACTGCATATTTTTGTATCTTATGTTTTAAAGACAAATCGTTTGGCTCTTTGAACATGTAGCTCGTGTGAGAGATAAAGACCAAAGAAAACATTAAGTGTATCACTTAAATTTGTTTCTTAAACGTAGTTTGGTATGAGGATAAGCAGCACCAATGTCTGCTGAAATGATTTGTAAACTTTGTCAGAAATACATCAGAAAAGACTTGCTTCAAGATGACCGTGACCAGATAAGTGGAGAAAATAGCGATGTATATTGACCATTTCCTGAAATTCCACTTTGAACGCCGCAAAGAAAAAAAGATAAGACAGCAAATTGAGTGAGTAAGGAAACGGTGAATTCAGCTTTTTGACAGTATTAGAGTAGTTGTTTGCAGTGAGATACACGAAGATCAGGTACATGTACTAGAAAATTCTGAAGTCCATGTAATAACATTTTGAGGGTAAAGATTGGCCTCACGAGTGTAATGGATTGATAAAAGAATCCTTGAATCAACGTACATAAATATAACATATACATAATTACAAACGCATACATACAGAAACAATGCGTGTTCGGCACTGTTTACTTGATATATTTTAGATAGATTCATTTGAGGAAGAGTGAAAAATGTTGTCAGTTAGACAATGTTAAAGATGATAAATAGTGACTAACAGACACTGTCATGGTTGGCGTCGAGGGCATGGGTAATAAGCGGCTAGGTTTGTTGATGTGTTGCTCGGGGCGGCGCGGCGGCCCACCGGCAGGCAGGCTCGGTGTCACGTCAAGTTATCCTTTCCGGTTTATTACAGCTCCTGTGCAAAATATACTCTCTATTCCCGGATCCCATTCCCGGAAGAAATGTGGGTGTCACTGGGAGTTCGGCACCCCTCAGAGATTCGTAACATTACTGCAGCGTTTTGGTAGACGAGCTGTTGTCAATCTACAAAGGAGGGCATATGCCAAAACCTTGCATCACCTATAATGTTCAAAACTGTACCCAGTAATTTCGACGGCTGATGAGGGAGGATTACCATTAAAGATACACCTGTTTATGGTAGGTTAGTGTGGATTGAGGTAGGTTAGTTTATGTTAGATTGAGTTAGGTTAGCGGGAACTACGTTAAGCTATTTCAGAATTCCAATGTTGCCAGAAGGTGCTAAAATCCGTGTAGGGGGAATGCCGTAACGTACGGCATGTTGTATTCCATGTGACACCGGAAGCCAAGTCTCCAGCTGAGTGCACACGATCCCGCGTTGCACCACCGCTCGTCCTTTCTTCCTAAAACTTCGTTGACAGTAACTACATTCGAGCATAAGACTGCGAACAACGTTGAAATTTACGTTACTATTTGATTTAAGAGGGAAAAGTCCGGTGCCAGCTAATGCATTTCTCATCTACGTCGCTTGCCATACACTTTTGAAAATTCGTGTAAGAAGAACAATACGTTGTTAGAAATGACTTCTCCCCCTGACTGGGAAATATTCAGAACAAAGCTCTTGTTGATCCTTCGATCACTCAGGTTATTAGCGGGCGCAGCCGGCGAGATTATCTATCCACTCCAGCCCAAGCGATAATGTACAAGTTTTAGATATCTAATCTGTGAGCTCTCGAACACTTCCACTAGTTGGTCCACAAGGTTTATCAGACAATGTTTAAAGTTAAGATTCTGGTACATTCACCTTTCACTTATCTGCGAGATAAAATCAATTAATTAACGACTTTTGAAAGATTTACGTCCTTCGCACCAGAAGGTTGTTGACATCTTAAGTGGGTGATAGGGTCAGGATTTTAACAGGATTTGATAAGTGAATCAGTGTGATTAAATGCGTAAAATCTTTGTTGATCATCGATCAACCCAACTGTACTGGCAGTTGGGTCTTGAGTGTGTGCATGCTTTATGTGTGTATCATACAAAAACAGAACACTACAAATAAGACAAATATATGATCTTCACTGTGAGTTTTATGGAATTATACATCATCTCTCTTCAGCGTTTCGCTGTAAGGTTCTGTTCGGCAGCAAGAGTTTTTGGAACAGAACAGTCCTAACAGTGGCTGACTTGTAGTGACGTAACTGCTCACATGACACATCCATGCAAATTCTTGACGAAGTGCTACGGAGGTCTCAGTTTGATTTCTTACTTTCAGGGGTGGCATGGGCACGGTACGAACCTACGTGGTCTTCGCTGGACACGCGCCCACTGCCCGAGTGGTACGACGGCGCCAAAATTGGCATCTTCCTCCACTGGGGAGTGTTCTCCGTTCCCTCCTATGGCTCGGAGTGGTTCTGGGAGTACTGGCAAGGTATGAATTCATTTACGTGTGCCATTAATCTGTTGCTGTAATTCATATGTAATAATTAAGTTTTTAAGTTAAGAAAAAGAGAATCTGGCTCAACCATTCAAGTACGAAAATGCAACCCTCACAGGATTTGAGATTCTTTGCAAACCTTCACAAGGGATACAATGATTTACTAGTTATTTCACTCGTGCTCTTTGGCTAGGTAAACAGTACTTTGATTACGTGGAGTTCATGAAGATGAACTATCCTCCGAACTTCACCTACCAAGACTTTGCAGCGCAGTTCACGGCCGAGTTCTACAACCCCGAGGAATGGGCAAGTATTTTCGATGCCTCGGGAGCTCGCTATGTCGTCCTCACCAGCAAACACCATGAAGGCTTCACGAACTGGCCCTCTCACTTCTCCTGGAACTGGAACAGCATGGACGTCGGGCCCAAGAGGGATTTGCTGGGTCAGTCATCCAGTATCGTACGAAGAATGTGCGGTTTTACATTTCTGTAGAATGTTGCTAAATACGTTAACAATTTGTCATTCCTTGCATTCTGTCTTTGATCCGGTTAGTGATGGTAATTGCTACGTACAACATACAGTAAGCCATGTAGAAAAACCCCTTATACCTGTAGATGTATCCTCTATGCAGAACACAAGGAGCTAAGGCTTCGAATTTCACCAGATTTATTACTTATAAACTGCAAAACAAGTTTATGCCGCAAATTTTGAATATTTGAATACATTGCATCAAACTACTTGACAAAGGACAAATAACCACTTATGCATGGGGAATCCGGTTACTATTACGTGAAGATCAGAAATCCGTATTTCTTTTAGAATCATAACATAAGACCTAGAGAAAAGACAAGTGCTCAAAAAATATCTTGCTGTCACGTATTAAGCAACATTACAAAATGCAGCTAAAATATCCCACATTTATCTTAATGTAATGAAGACTTGAAGAAACTCAAACACTTCTGTTTTGCAGGTGATTTAGCCAAGGCCGTCAGATCCAAGACTCCACATATACACTTCGGCCTGTACCACTCTTTGTTTGAGTGGTTCAATCCCCTGTTCCTAGCTGACAAAGCCAACAACTTTACCACGAATGACTTCGTAGTCAGCAAGACCATGCCTGAGCTGTATGAGTTGGTAGGTAACTAACTGCTAAGTCTTCAGTCCTCCTCCCTGCTTTTCACAGAATAAGACGGTTGTGGCCTCTTCCAAAGCAGTATCCCAAAAACGTGAAGGAACTGGTCTGTATAGATGTTTAAGACAATTTACAGGTAAATGGGACTTCATTCTTTATAACTGCTATCACTAGGTCATTGAAAGCCGCTTGGTAGATAAGCCAGGACAAAGATTGAACCAAAACATCTTGTTAATGGAAAAATACTTAACGTCAAAGCAAATGTGTTGACGGATACTCTCTTTTTGGCGCTAGAGACTTCACAGAGCAAGAATTATATAGTTTACTTAAGACATTTCATATTACTATTTAAAAAACAAATGCCCAAGGATCTGTACAGCTTAACAAATTTCAAAATCCCCAGGTGAAGAACTACCAGCCGGAAGTAGTGTGGTCAGATGGTTCCGCGGATGCCAATGACTGGTACTGGAACTCTACGCTGTTCCTCGCCTGGCTGTTCAACGACTCCCCGGTCAAGGACACGGTCGTGGTTAACGACAGGTGGGGTCGGGACATCCCTTGTCATCATGGCTCCTTCTACACCTGCCAAGACCGCTACAACCCTGGTATAATGATACATTAATAACTTGTACTTTTCATGCATTCGCACATTTTGTGGCCATTTAGCAAAAGAAACTTTGTTGACTAATCTGCACATAGTTCTGAATTAGCAAATGATACTCTAATTACCCCTTCTAACAGTATTTGCATATGAATTCCACCAGACGCGTAATCATAACATAGTGTCATCCATGTAGGCGTGCTGCAGCCACATAAGTGGGAGAACTGCATGACTCTGGACCGACGCTCTTGGGGCTACCGCCGTAACGCACCGCTCACCGATTACCTCACCATCCATAATGTTATATCTCAGCTGGCCCAGACCATTAGCTGCGGAGGTTTGTACACATAAAAAAAAATAAAAATAAAATGGTTAATACACCCTGTTTAGAATAATAGATACATTGAACTGATCGTCTGATTTCGTTCATTCCCGAGTAGGCAACATTCTGATCAACGCGGGCCCAACGCACGACGGTCGTATCCCACCCATCATGGAGGAACGCTTGCGACAGCTCGGCTCCTGGCTGGATATCAACGGCGAGGCCGTATACGACTCGAAACCCTGGGCGCACCAGAACGACACTGTCACCCCTGGAGTATGGTGAGTCATAGTCTGAGACATGCCAGGATATTGCCTCTTGCAGCAGTCATTTCATGATACCACATTGAACGAGAGGAGTGTTACGTGGTCGAAGACGGAAAACACTCCTGTTTTAGGTATTGAGTCAAAGGCCTAGGTTCATTGCCTCATACTAAAGGACGGCAGTCATATTCTCCCTTAATTGTTATATCATGTAAGTCTGAACCAGAGAAGGAAATGTATGATTAGCCAACTTTCATGAAACAAATTACTTTTTTTTTTTTTTTTACTGCAGAGGACTGTCGTACGGAGACTCTTTTAGTCATTAGGTAGGGAGTAATGTAGTCATCCGTGTGATAAATTTACTGATGAATTATTTGATGAGCATGTAATGATATGGTCAGTCCTCTGCTAAGGCAGGCAATGAATCATGTGACAAACCATTTGGTGAGATGTATGTTACAGATGATGACACACTGAACCATTTTATGAAATGTCTCATAGTTTAGGTGATGGATGATTCATGTTATGGCAGCCTAGCTTGTCATGATTTAGGTGATGAATGATTCATGTGATAGCAGCCTAGCTTGTCATAATTTAGATGATGGAATAATGTGATGGCAGCCTAGCAGGTTATGATGCATATGGTAAAAGGAATGGGCACTTACCGGGCGTTTGAAACTTGTTCTGTTACGCTCATACTTCCCACAGGTTTACCAGCAATGGTGGCCGAGTGTACGCCATCGTGTTGTCCTGGCCAAAGGGGGACCTTCTGACCTTGGGTTCGGTCATCCCAACCCCACAAACCCACCTGTCTATGCTGGGATACCACAGTGATAACATCCCTCACGGCCTTCAGGTAAGTTGATCATTAATAAGAGTCAAGTTTAGAATTCATTTGACGACAGATTTTGAAGAAGTAGATTTTAATGGGCAGCAGTAGGTAATGAATAGTATGAGAAATTCGAATGTGCAGTAAACCTGAAGAATTACCAATATATATCCTTGAATTTTGTGGATAAAACCCAACATGCTACATTTCTCAGAGGACATAGAATGCCTTTATTAGGCCTTTGTTATGCTCCGTATTTACAATGCTACGGCCACATAAGGTCCTCACATACGTACAGTAACTAATTGTCGAGTATTTTCATTTCAGTTCAAGTTTGTGAAGAAGGGGATGCAGGTGGTGTTCCCGCCGATGTCGGACGTGACGAGCCAGTGGGTGTGGGTACTGGTCATGTCGGGAATCAAGCCAGCCGCTGTAACAACTCCTCCAACAGTCATGTCATGGAATGATCCAGTTTAGACGCCATGTTTAATATCTCTGGTCATTGAAGACAATATATGGATATGCGATTCATAATGTAGCACATATCATGTAGAAAACAAGTATGTTGAATTTAATAATCATTTGCACCTTTGTTATAGGCCAGAATTAGTTGCAGTGCGTTTAAAATTCATATTTACCAAAATTATGTTTGTTCTCGTAATCAAAGGCAAATATTTCTTGTGATACGTTCCCGTGAACTTGGTTGAATGAATAGTGTGTCAGTAACAAGCATTAATGAATTATAGAATTTTCTATGTTAATAACTTTTTGATATCAGTTTTCCTTTACATATGAGTCCTCATAAAAGTGATTAACACCAATTATTTAAAATTCATCTATAGTTCATTTCAAATGGTTGGTTATTGAGGCTTTAGGGGCTATAAAGTTAAATGCCAGTTGTCTTGCCGCTAAGTTCTTTACGGCGTTATGAACTGCCAATGAATGATCTTGAACACCTTCAGGTACACAATAATTCTAGGAGCATAAACTTTCTTTGTGTATATATGTAGGTCTTGTTACATAATATTATTTTAGTGTGATTTTATTACTGTACAAGTTGGGTTGGTACATCTGGGATGGTTATGTTGGTATGCCTGCGACCCCTCAATCAAAACATTAGTGTTGGTGGATTCAGTGACGGGGTAAATAACCTCAAAAGTTATCATTTGTGTTGTCAGCTGCGGGACGGCATATCTTTTCTCGCCGATAGGCAGGTGAGGCCTGATATGTTCATGTGATGTTTGAAGTACACGAAAAATTAAGTGTATGACGTAGTGACGTGAGGTTGTGTGCGTGATCATTGGTGGAACTTCATCATGGTAGGATGCGTATTTTAAAGCCTAAGGTTTTTTGTTGTGTTGTTGGTGAAGCTTTGAACCCTGTTGTGTGGGAGGGAAATGATGGAATAACGAGTTGTTGGAAGTAGGAGTGAGAATGGTACTTTGTTGTTGCTATCGTTTGACGGTGCACGGGGACCGAGAGTGTTGGGCAGATAAGGGTGGGTGGTGCTTTGTTATTGCGATCGTGACGGTGCACGGGAACCGAGGGTGTTGGGCAGATAAGGGAAACATAGCAAAGCCATTTTCGATAATTTATCAAACTTTGGAAAAAATTAGAATCATATGCATTCCAACAAATATATTTTCCGGATTGTATTTTCAAAATTCATTTAGAAATATATTCAGATCTTCGATGACATTATATTTATGGACGACTGTTCTATGTAGCATTTACTAAAGACAGTCGGGTTGCAAATTCCATTCTCCTTTCGTAACCTACAATCGAAAGTGGATTTAGCATCGGACATAAAAGAGTTGCAGTTAGCTTACAAAACGGAAAAATAAGATGAAAACCCCACCAATCTGTACTTAAAAAGCTGACTTTTAACTTCAATTCATTACTATTTATAGTTTTATCACTATATTTTGGATTCCTTATTTATGTGGTGGTTTAGAGTAAATGAAGTAGGGACTGTTTTGATCCAGGAATATACATTAAAAACATTAAAAGTTTGTGTGTCCTCAAAGGCGACAGCTGGTATCTGTTATAGTTAGGAAGAGCGATGATAGGATGTCGCCACTGTCGTTGCTATGACATAGCATATCCTCTGCAGTTTAAAAATGTTTTATGTATGCCCTAACTTTCACAGCGCGTAGTATTGAATATTAGATAAGTGCACGAAGAAATTATCTTTTTGCATCTGCATATTGTAAAAGTGCGTGAAGTATAGTATTTGTTAATAAGGCAAATATGAAATACCACTTTTAATTCTATAATAAAGATTACATATAACATGAAAATTCCGTTATCACCGTCATTGCACATCATCATTCAAAGATCCCATAAAGAAGCTACATGCTTGACATAACTTTGATAAAATACTGTAATCATGTAGTCGTTAACATGGAAAAGGACCACATAACTATTATGTACACATACACATAGATGCGTTTGCATGAAGAATATTTCGTGATGAAAAATGTATCGTAAAATTATCTCTCTTAATCACTAATGTGCAAAGGAGTATTCTTTCCGGTAACACAACTTGTTTTTCGTTGTTTTTAATGGAACTTACAGATAACATAGTCTTTCCTTTGGTGCTCAAAACATTATTGTTTACCGTAGCCGTTTTCTCTAAATGACACAAACTCACTAGTAGGCGATCTGTAGTCGAATTTAGTCATCCTGGAATTAATGAAAAATGAGTGATGGTTAAGCTTCCTAGTTAGATATTCCTTAATTTATCGACATTCCTAAATTTATCGACATTTCAGTTGTAGGACGTGCCATAGGAGGGACGTTGACAGTATTAGATGGGGATGATATCGAGATCCGTGTTCCTCGCGGAGAACTTGAAGAGGGCGAGAGAACATGACAGGACGGGGTATGACGTCGGGCAGGTAATGGGAAGGAACATCCAGCCAAGGTTAGAGAAGCGATTAGTACATAGTAATAAACACAACACTTACATTGTTAATTAGCTTTATATTTAGTCGTTGAAACATATTTAGATGCAAGACAATTGTTAATCATTCGAATGTGGAGCTTCGACTACACCAACACAGGATTCATTCCACATCAGTGTAGAGCTTCGACTATACCAACACACAAAGGATTCAGTCCACATCGGTATGGAGTTTCTACTACACTAACACACAGGATTCATTCCGCATCATTGTGGAGCTTCGACTACTCCAACAGACGGGATTCATTGTACGTGTGGAGCTTCGACTATACTAACACACACGATTTTATTCCACATCAGTGTGGAGCTTCGACGACATCAACACACAATCCAGTGGCAACATTAATTTTTACAAGCTGTCTTATTATTATAGACCTTGGGTGAGGTCATTTCTTAGCTTTATCATTTGTATCATATATGTGTTCAGCCCGATTTTGATCTGTTGTGAAAAATGTACATATGTAAATAACATTTTAACCATGGTAAGCAGGGTAATATTTTTGGCAGGTCTCCTATAACCTAACCCGGGCGATTGAGCGTGATGTCTGGCCGTAAACTCTAATTGAATGATATTCACAAAACTTGCACAATGATATTTGATTATACAGAAAGTACCATATAAGTCTACCAACAGTAATGAGTTATCCCTACGAATAGTCTTTGTAATCATTGAAAACGTGTGGAATCATGACGTCATTAAAATGTGGAGACTGGCAACACTACTGCGGAACCCTGTTAGTCGTGGCTGTCATGTCCTGTCGCGTGGTCCTGTTACTCTCTCTCCTCCTAGGTTAGTACCTTCTTGTATTAATTTTTTATCATGTCTTCGGTTAGATGAATTGGCAGGTGCCACACACTTGCATCTTTCGTCACGTAAGGCATGATTGCTACGCTTGATAGCTCTCTCGTCATAAACATGGCCAAACCGGTCACCTTTTCTTTTCCACTTGTTTGTCTTTGATGATTTTGTTTCCGGTGGGTGAGCAGTACATGCATCCGCTAAAGTGTTTTTAGATTTTGTCGATGCCGTTCAGCTGACTTCTTCGCTGTCACAGTGATCACAGAAGCAAATTTTGTAATATCAAATTGCGTTCTAAGGCAAAAAGTGAGAAATTTCATTATATATATATATATATATATATATATATATATATATATATATATATATATATATATATATACTGGAGCAGGAAGTACATAATTTGGCCGACTTTGAAACCCCCTCGTACTTGAACTAGATAACATGAGAGAAGTGTCAGGTGGGTTGTGTTAAGAGTTTTCACATCAAAAGAGTTGTTGACAATTCTGTCAATAAAATGATAACGACTGCAGGCCCGTAACCCAGAGGAAGGCGAGGGGTGGCGACACTTCCTCCGACAGAGGAGCGATTTTCGTCTATATACAATTATGTTTTTAACATGTAGAATACTCTCTTTCTGTTGACCATTAACTTACAGTGCAATGGAATTAGCATTCCAAAAGTGTCTGTAATATAAATGAAAAGATTTTGGCACATTTGCTTCTGACAACAATGGCAGGCCCACCAGTAGTCGATTAACATTTTGCTTGCCAAACATGTGGTTGCTATGTTTTCACCATTACAGTAGAGAAGATATGAATAGATTGATCCATTTTGTTAATAGGAATGTGTATTCTATCAGTGAAAGATATAAATACTGTTTGATCCATTTTGTTGATACGTGTGTATTTTATCAATAACCCCTTTAAGTAATGAAATGTATCTTGGAAGTATAGTTGTGATTAAATAATGGGCTCTCTCTCTCTCTCTCTCTCTCTCTCTCTCTCTCTCTCTCTCTCTCTCTCTCTCTCTCTCTCTCTCTCTCTCCCGGCCTTTAGTGTTCTTTGTTGACTTTATTACTTCATAATGCTGTATATGTTTTGTCTTTTACAGACCTTTGCTTGTAAATATAAGAATTGTGTCTATGTAAGGATCTTTCTAAACTGTAAATAGTCTCTCAGGTGAATCTGATGAATGATACTCGCTAACCCTCTTTGGCACAAATCCTGGAAATGGATCTGCAATGAAAAAATGTGTGGATGACATTGACCTCGAGTGGGCAAACAACGTCCCATGTCTGCAAATGTCAAATATGCAATTGTAAACAACTACAAACATAAAACTAAATACAAAGTTTTGACAAATATTCAGTTACATAGATAATTACAATATGCATTCATACGGTAATTGTATTCTTTGTTTTTTGTAATTATAAGCATGAGAGCCTTATCACCATGTTATCTTATAACATGGTGAGGGATACGTGATGCCATATTAGTTAGCTTCATATCCTTAACATATATCGGAGAATATGTCATCACTAACCATTACAAGTGAATTTAGAAATCCTGGAAACAGTGACATATATTGCCAGCTGAACGATACTGTAAATACTAATTGATAACAGACTCGTAGTCTGCAGTCTGCCTGTCGTGTTAGTATGCAGTCTTCGGCCTGTCGTGGGAGACACGTCAGGTGTATTGTTGATTCGTTGCCAGGGTTAGTGGAGGTTCCATGGTTGAGTATCATTATTGGAGCGCACGAGAACCTGCGTTATCACCATTTGTACCATACCAGTGGAACGATTGCTCCGCCTTGTAATTTATGCACCTCAGCTTATTATTGAAACGAACTTTCATCGTAAAGCTTCGTCGACTTATAAATCGAGCACAGGACTGCGATTGTCAATGAAATTTACGTTTTGAACCAATTATAACGGAGAGAAGGAAGTGTCAGTTTTGGGGACGTTACTCTTGCGTCGCCCCAAAGCCCTTCTTCCCGGCAGCCATTGTCTGTGAAGATTAACATCTGACTGCAACTTTGACATGAATGACTTTGTTGTCTTGACCATCCACATTTGCCTGCGTCGACAGCAATTCATTTCTCATCCCCAGTTTTGGTTCAGACCACCTATGGCTCCCTCTACAGCCCTTTTATAGAACCATAATTCATAATTGGGAGTGAATGACCCATTGCAGAGTTCCATAGAGGATAACTATGATAGTTTGATGCATAGTTACACAAATTCTAACGACTTATCGTAGGTAGCTCAGGCTATTTAGCGCCTTTTCGCTTTTCGGGGTCATGATGCTTTGAGTCTATGATGCTTGGGAATAAAATGGAGAATTTGTCGTTCTGCTGTGAACAAGAAGCACACTGCTTGAAAGTTTCGAGCCACCTTCTGAGAGCGACGCCGTATCCCTCCATTCAAGTCTGCACCAGCAATAAAGACTCTCCCTCTGAGCTGCATATATCTTGATAGCATTTTTTTCTATGCTTCTACAGCTCTCTCTCTCTCTCTCTCTCTCTCTCTCTCTCTCTCTCTCTCTCTCTCTCTCTCTCTCTCTCTCGTAAAGAGAGACAAAACACCCCAGTGCATGGTTTTGAACTGCGTTGCCCGTATCATTGAAAAGTCCGTGTAAAAGGTACTTTACGTTAATATTAGAGGCATGTTTCTTTCCCTTACTGTTTGGTAGTACACGTTGCTGTTCCACCTTTAATCAATCAGGCTATTTGAGGCTACACCTGACATTATTTTGTATCAACTACAGCCAAAGTCATAGTAGTAGGTTGTCGTAGGTATCCATTTACTTTTTCAGTCTTTACACAAACTAATCTTTAAGGCTTATCAGGCAAAGTGTTTGCTGTCAGCCTGGTATGGTTTTAGTGTGTTCTCCACATGTTACTTTCCATTCATCATCTTAAAGTAAGGAAAATTCAGTTACTCGGAAAGTGTTCAGATTTCTACACACAGTACTACATTATTGTTTGCCATCGTCTTATAAATGAGACTAGGGAGTTGGGTTTATAAAGAGCAATGAATACGAAGTGGAACTTCGTTGTGTATTAATTATGCATCATATTTATTCCCCTGTCATTTATAGTTTAGATGTTCAAAAAGACTGATCTGCAGTGACACAAGTGTAAGTTCACTTATTAGCCCAAATAACTCGGTTTTATAATCTCCCCTCAAAGTGCTAAGAGACTTTGCCCCTTAGTTCTCAAAACTTAATTTATTTGCAGGGGTGGCCTGGGCGGGGTATGAACCCACCTGGTCCTCGCTCGACTCTCGCCCTCTGCCTGAATGGTACGATGGTGCCAAAATTGGTATCTTCATCCACTGGGGAGTGTTCTCTGTCCCCTCCTTTGGTTCAGAGTGGTTCTGGAGTCACTGGCAAGGTAAGAATGCTGTTCTCAGAAAGAAATAAAGTTTAAATTCATTAATGTGTTGTAATAGTCTAATGCTATAATTTTATGCAAACCCATTTTCATAGGGAAACTAAATGAAATCTTCCCAAATACGTTCAGTGTGAAATATACAGGTTGTGTACACTTGTTTGACAAGAACTGTCCTACTTTATATATTATATCACTCACTCTTTGGCAAGGTGCACACAGCCCAATGTACGTGGAGTTTATGAAGAAGAACTATCCTCCGAACTTCACTTATCAAGACTTTGCGCCACAGTTCACGGCCGAGTTCTACCAGCCCGAGGAATGGGCAAGTATTTTCAGTGCCTCGGGGGCTCGCTATGTCGTACTTACCAGCAAACACCATGAAGGCTTCACGAACTGGCCCTCTCACTTCTCCTGGAATTGGAATAGTATGGATGTTGGACCTAAGAGAGATTTGCTAGGTCAGTCAGCCAGTACTGTGGGGATAATATGGTGTTTTAAATAATGTCTGTAAGATATTGATCTACAAATCAGAATTTTCTCCCATTGGTGAGATGTACAGGTGATCCATTAATTAACCTTTCTATCCTAACCTTGTTCAAAATGTTGCCTGCATCCTGAAAATAATAGCAGTTTTAGGTTCATATGAGAAAAAATAATTGGACTGTTTAAACAACCTTATCCATTTCAACAGTTCAGAATGTGTGTATATAGAAATTAACTTGCCACAGGCACTTGAATTCAGTGCCTATTCTATTATCCATTTCATCATTCTCAAGATTTTCCTTCACTTTCCTCGGAACTTTGATTTCGGACATTGTCCAAAATCACTCCTTATGATCTCCTGATGTCGAGATGTGATTACTGACTCATCATCAAGCGAAGCCTACATGTGCTGCATCTTCCTCCCGTAGTTTTCTTTTGGTAACTGAGGCATAAATGTTGTATGCTAGTTAGACAGGAAGGCGACAGCCTCTAGTCAGTTTAGGAATCATTGGTTCCTTAAGTTGCAGCAGAAAATTCAGAATGGACAGCATATGTGGTTAAGATTCTCCTGGTCAGTTGTATAACTTAAGAAGTTGGGACTGAAATGGGTAAGTGATAGTATATGCCACATATAACAGCCATTGTTGCTTTTGAAATAATACTCTATATCTTATGTTAAACCACAGGGAGCGTAACCTTCAAGTTTTCATAGAATTATTCCATATCAGTAACTGCAAAACAGGCAAAAACCACAAATCTTGAACAACTAAGATATATGGAAGAGTCTGACAGAGAGAGTACCAGTGATGCAGCCAAGATCAGTTGAATATAAGGAATGTAGTAATTATTATGTTGGAATTAGAAATCTGTATTTTTTAAGGTTTGTCATGACCACATTAGAAAAACAAATTACTTTCATGCTGGGAAAACATCTCTAATAAACTGTATATTGTTGCTGTTTGTCCGGAGCTGCAAAGCAAGTTGCTGGAGTGGACCTTCTTCCTCTGCAGAGTTAAACCTCTTAAATAATGAGCAATATTTCTTTATAGTTTAAAACCTCAGCACCCAATTATTTTTCCTGTTGGGCCAGTTTTACAGATTACAGTACAGTTAAAGACATTTTTCCAGGTGATTTAGCCAAGGCCATCAGATCTGAAACCCCACATATTCACTTCGGACTGTATCACTCCTTGTATGAGTGGTTCCATCCATTGTATCTTGCTGACAAATCCAACAAGTTTTCCACAAATTACTTTGTAATCACCAAGACAATGCCTGAGCTGTATGAGTTGGTACGTACATTTCATGTTTTCAGTCCGTCTTTTGCTTTTCACAGTTAAGGCGTGTTTTCAATTTAAAGCAGTGTATAATTGATTTCTTGCACTTTACCATGTTCTGTTAGCAAGTGGTTCCAGCAGCAAACAAAAAACAACCCCATTTGTGCAAACCTATTCTCTAGCTGTCATGTGTAATGCACTGATATGAGACTCCTGTCCACCCAAGCCCCACAGACCATTCAGCCATTCTTTTGGTTACTATATAACCACTTCATATGCCTTAGTTCAGCCTACTGACAGCACCTTGCCCATGGAAAGTTCTGTGGGGCCTGGATGTGGAAAGGGAGCTGTGGTTTCGGTGCATTAAACATGACAGCTAGAGACTGTGTGAACGAATTTGGCCTTTGTTGTCTTTTCCTAGCACTACCTCGTGCACATGTGGGGGAGGGGGTTGGTATTTCATTATGTGGCAGGGGTGGCGACGGGAATGAATAAGGGCAGACTATGAATTATGTACATGTGTATATATGTATATGTCTGTGTGTGTATATATATGTATACGTTGAGATGTGTAGGTATGTATATGTGCGTGTGTAGACGTGTATGTATATACATGTGTATGTGCGTGGGTTGGGCCATTCTTTCGTCTGTTACCTTGTGCTACCTCGCTAACGCGGGAGACAGCAACAAAGTATAATAAAAAATTTTTTTTTTTTTTTTTTTTTTTGCTTTGTCGCTGTCTCCCGCGTTTGCGAGGTAGCGCAAGGAAACAGACGAAAGAAATGGCCCAACCCACCCCCATACACATGTATATACATACGTCCACACACGCAAATATACATACCTACACAACCTTCCATGGTTTACCCCAGACGCTTCACATGCCTTGATTCAATCCACTGACAGCACGTCAACCCCGGTATACCACATCGCTCCAGTTCACTCTATTCCTTGCCCTCCTTTCACCCTCCTGCATGTTCAGGCCCCGATCACACAAAATCTTTTTCACTCCATCTTTCCACCTCCAATTTGGTCTCCCTCTTCTCCTCGTTCCCTCCACCTCCGACACATATATTCTCTTGGTCAATCTTTCCTCACTCATTCTCTCCATGTGCCCGAACCATTTCAAAACACCCTCTTCTGCTCTCTCAACCACGCTCTTTTTATTTCCACATATCTCTCTTACCCTTACGTTACTTACTCGATCAAACCACCTCACACCACATATTGTCCTCAAACATCTCATTTCCAGCACATCCATCCTCCTGCGCACAACTCTATCCATAGCCCACGTCTTGCAACCATACAACATTGTTGGAACCACTATTCCTTCAAACATACCCATTTTTGCTTTCCGAGATAATGTTCTCGACTTCCACACATTCTTCAAGGCTCCCAGAATTTTCGCCCCCTCCCCCACCCTATGATCCACTTCCGCTTCCATGGTTCCATCCGCTGCCAGATCCACTCCCAGATATCTAAAACACTTCACTTCCTCCAGTTTTTCTCCATTCAAACTCACCTCCCAATTGACTTGACCCTCAACCCTACTGTACCTAATAACCTTGCTCTTATTCACATTTACTCTTAACTTTCTTCTTCCACACACTTTACCAAACTCATTCACCAGCTTCTGCAGTTTCTCACATGAATCAGCCACCAGCGCTGTATCATCAGCGAACAACAACTGACTCACTTCCCAAGCTCTCTCATCCCCAACAGACTTCATACTTGCCCCTCTTTCCAAAACTCTTGCATTCACCTCCCTAACAACCCCATCCATAAACAAATTAAACAACCATGGAGACATCACACACCCCTGCCGCAAACCTACATTCACTGAGAACCAATCACTTTCCTCTCTTCCTACACATACACATGCCTTACATCCTCGATAAAAACTTTTCACTGCTTCTAACAACTTGCCTCCCACACCATATATTCTTAATACCTTCCACAGAGCATCTCTATCAACTCTATCATATGCCTTCTCCAGATCCATAAATGCTACATACAAATCCATTTGCTTTTCTAAGTATTTCTCACATACATTCTTCAAAGCAAACACCTGATCCACACATCCTCTACCACTTCTGAAACCACACTGCTCTTCCCCAATCTGATGCTCTGTACATGCCTTCACCCTCTCAATCAATATCCTCCCATATAATTTACCAGGAATACTCAACAAACTTATACCTCTGTAATTTGAGCACTCACTCTTATCCCCTTTGCCTTTGTACAATGGCACTATGCACGCATTCCGCCAATCCTCAGGCACCTCACCATGAGTCATACATACATTAAATAACCTTACCAACCAGTCAACAATACAGTCACCCCCTTTTTTAATAAATTCCACTGCAATACCATCCAAACCTGCTGCCTTGCCGGCTTTCATCTTCCGCAAAGCTTCTACTACCTCTTCTCTGTTTACCAAATCATCTTCCCTAACCCTCTCACTTTGCACACCACCTCGACCAAAACACCCTATATCTGCCACTCTATCATCAAACACATTCAACAAACCTTCAAAATACTCACTCCATCTCCTTCTCACATCACCACTACTTGTTATCACCTCCCCATTTGCGCCCTTCACTGAAGTTCCCATTTGCTCCCTTGTCTTACGCACTTTATTTACCTCCTTCCAGAACATCTTTTTATTCTCCCTAAAATAAAATATAGATACATATATATATTTTTATTTGTTGCCTTTGTTGTCTTTTCCTAGTGCTACCTCGTGCACGTGCGGGGGAGGGGGTTTGCATTTCATGTATGACGGGGTGGCGACTGGAATGAATAAAGGCAGCAAGTATGAATTATGTACATGTGTGTATATATATATATATATATATATATTTTTTTTTTTTTTTTTATACTTTGTCGCTGTCTCCCGCGTTTGCGAGGTAGCGCAAGGAAACAGACGAAAGAAATGGCCCAACCCCCCCCCCCATACACATGTACATACGTCCACACACGCAAATATACATACCTACACAGCCTTCCATGGTTTACCCCAGACGCTTCACATGCCTTGATTCAATCCACTGACAGCACGTCAACCCCTGTATACCACATCGCTCCAATTCACTCTATTCCTTGCCCTCCTTTCACCCTCCTGCATGTTCAGGCCCCGATCACACAAAATCTTTTTCACTCCATCTTTCCACCTCCAATTTGGTCTCCCTCTTCTCCTCGTTCCCTCCACCTCCGACACATATATCCTCTTGGTCAATCTTTCCTCACTCATTCTCTCCATGTGCCCAAACCATTTCAAAACACCCTCTTCTGCTCTCTCAACCACGCTCTTTTTATTTCCACACATCTCTCTTACCCTTACGTTACTTACTCAATCAAACCACCTCACACCACACATTGTCCTCAAACATCTCATTTCCAGCACATCCATCCTCCTGCGCACATCTCTATCCATAGCCCACGCCTCGCAACCATACAACATTGTTGGAACCACTATTCCTTCAAACATACCCATTTTTGCTTTCCGAGATAATGTTCTCGACTTCCACACATTTTTCAAGGCTCCCAAAATTTTCGCCCCCTCCCCCACCCTATGATCCACTTCCGCTTCCATGGTTCCATCCGCTGACAGATCCACTCCCAGATATCTAAAACACTTCACTTCCTCCAGTTTTTCTCCATTCAAACTCACCTCCCAATTGGCTTGACCCTCACCCCTACTGTACCTAATAACCTTGCTCTTATTCACATTTACTCTTAACTTTCTTCTTCCACACACTTTACCAAACTCATTCACCAGCTTCTGCAGTTTCTCACATGAATCAGCCACCAGCGCTGTATCATCAGCGAACAACAACTGACTCACTTCCCAAGCTCTCTCATCCCCAACAGACTTCATACTTGCCCCTCTTTCCAGGACTCTTGCATTTACCTCCCTAACAACCCCATCCATAAACAAATTAAACAACCATGGAGACATCACACACCCCTGCCGCAAACCTACATTCACTGAGAACCAATCACTTTCCTCTCTTCCTACACGTACACATGCCTTACATCCTCGATAAAAACTTTTCACTGCTTCTAACAACTTGCCTCCCACACCATATATTCTTAATACCTTCCACAGAGCATCTCTATCAACTCTATCATATGCCTTCTCCAGATCCATAAATGCTACATACAAATCCATTTGCTTTTCTAAGTATTTCTCACATACATTCTTCAAAGCAAACACCTGATCCACACATCCTCTACCACTTCTGAAACCGCACTGCTCTTCCCCAATCTGATGCTCTGTACATGCCTTCACCCTCTCAATCAATACCCTCCCATATAATTTACCAGGAATACTCAACAAACTTATACCTCTGTAATTTGAGCACTCACTCTTATCCCCTTTGCCTTTGTACAATGGCACTATGTACGCATTCCGCCAATCCTCAGGCACCTCACCTGAGGTGCCTGTATGTATATATATATATATACACATATATATATATATGGATGGGGTTGTTAGGGAGGTAAATGCAAGAGTCCTGGAAAGAGGGGCAAGTATGAAGTCTGTTAGGGATGAGAGAGCTTGGGAAGTGAGTCAGTTGTTGTTCGCTGATGATACAGCACTGGTGGCTGATTCATGTGAGAAACTGCAGAAGCTGGTGACTGAGTTTGGTAAAGTGTGTGGAAGAAGAAAGTTAAGAGTAAATGTGAATAAGAGCAAGGTTATTAGGTACAGTAGGGTTGAGGGTCAAGTTAATTGGGAGGTGAGTTTGAATGGAGAAAAACTGGAGGAAGTGAAGTGTTTTAGATATCTGGGAGTGGATCTGTCAGCGGATGGAACCATGGAAGCGGAAGTGGATCATAGGGTGGGGGAGGGGGCGAAAATTTTGGGAGCCTTGAAAAATGTGTGGAAGTCGAGAACATTATCTCGGAAAGCAAAAATGGGTATGTTTGAAGGAATAGTGGTTCCAACAATGTTGTATGGTTGCGAGGCGTGGGCTATGGATAGAGTTGTGCGCAGGAGGATGGATGTGCTGGAAATGAGATGTTTGAGGACAATGTGTGGTGTGAGGTGGTTTGATCGAGTAAGTAACGTAAGGGTAAGAGAGATGTGTGGAAATAAAAAGAGCGTGGTTGAGAGAGCAGAAGAGGGTGTTTTGAAATGGTTTGGGCACATGGAGAGAATGAGTGAGGAAAGATTGACCAAGAGGATATATGTGTCGGAGGTGGAGGGAACGAGGAGAAGAGGGAGACCAAATTGGAGGTGGAAAGATGGAGTGAAAAAGATTTTGTGTGATCGGGGCCTGAACATGCAGGAGGGTGAAAGGAGGGCAAGGAATAGAGTGAATTGGAGCGATGTGGTATACAGGGGTTGACGTGCTGTCAGTGGAGTGAATCAAGGCATGTGAAGCGTCTGGGGTAAACCATGGAAAGCTGTGTAGGTATGTATATTTGCGTGTGTGGACGTGTGTATGTACATGTGTATGGGGGGGGGGTTGGGCCATTTCTTTCGTCTGTTTCCTTGCACTACCTCGCAAACGTGGGAGACAGCGACAAAGTATAAAAAAAAAAAAAAAAAAAAAAAAAAATATTTGATTGTTATTTCCTGCATTAGTAAGACAGCACAGGAACAGACTAAGAAAGGCCACATCCACTCACATCCTCTCCATGTGTCCATACCGTTTCAGCATACCTTTTAGAGCTCTCTTAACCATACTCAACTTACTACAACATCTCTCCCATACACAGTCATTCTTTACATAATATACCCTCCTCACAACACTTATTGTCAACAAGCATTTCTTTTCCAACACATCCAACTACCTCTGTTCTTTTACATTTAGACCTCAAAACTCACCCACATAACTCCATCAGGATTACTGCACCATCAAACATACCCATCTTTGCCCTCACAGACAATGACCTCTCCTTCCACACACTCCTCTGTGCACCATAGTCTCCTTGCCAACTATGGTTCATTTCTGCTCCCTTAGTCCCATTTGCTGTCATATCCACACCTGGGTATGTAAAGCATTCATGTCTTCCAGATTCTCCCCAGTCAGACTTGCACTCATACTGACCTGTCTCACTCCCTACTAAACTTTTGCCCTATCTCTTGCACATGCACTAGTTCAGCCACTGCTTTTGAGCTCTCTTGTTTGGCCCAGCCACTAAGACCTCAACTTGCATCATGCAGCTAGGTGTTTGTTGCTTCTTATAGTTTCTGTGTAGAGACCAGCCAAGTGAAGCTGTGGGAGATTCCTTCTTTTGTCGTTCCCTCATCATGTAACATTTTTGCTTTTAAGAGTCAGGTCAACAAACACCAGAGCTTTCATATTATATGTGCTTTTTCACATGCTATATTTTTCCATTTTTTGAGGTGACCTTGATTAAGCCATGTTTTTACTCATCCCAAATCAGCTACAGTAAAAAATGTATGGGTACTATAAGTTAAAATGTTTCAAAATCTTTCCTTCAGGTGAAAAAGTATGAACCAGAGGTAGTTTGGTCAGATGGGGACTGGGAAGCCCAAGATTGGTACTGGAACTCTACAGTATTCCTCGCCTGGCTCTTCAATGAGTCCCCAGTCAAGGACACTGTTGTGGTCAATGACAGGTGGGGTCAGGGGATCCCTTGTCATCATGGCTCCTACTATACCTGTGCCGACCGCTACAACCCTGGTATAATAATGAGCAAATATTTACTCATGTAGCTGAACATGCTTTATGTGCATTTTGCAGGCTATTTAGTTTAAATTTACCCCTTAAACAGAGTTCTAAAGTGGTTGTTAATGCTCTTATTTTCCTTCTGCCAGATATGAAATGATACTAACATTGTCCCTCCTTTGCAGGTGTGCTGCAGCCTCACAAGTGGGAAAACTGCATGACTTTGGACAAACAGTCATGGGGCTACCGCCGCAATGCAACAGCCACTGACTATCTCACCATCCATGATGTCATCTCTGAACTGGCCCAGACTGTAAGCTGTAGAGGTTGGTATACAAAAACACTGTATTGGTAAAGATGCTTAAAATGTTAGAAATTAGATATATGTAAAAAAAATATATATTTCCTAATTCTCTTAATTCCTTTACAGGCAACATTCTTATCAATGTTGGCCCAACACATGATGGGCGCATTCCACCAATCATGGAGGAGCGTCTTCGACAACTAGGCTCCTGGCTCAATATCAATGGCGAGGCCATATATAACTCCCAGCCCTGGATCCACCAGAATGACAGTGTCACTCCTGGAGTATGGTGAGTTCTGGTTTAAAACTCACTGAATGATAGTGTCACACAAAGTATGGTGAGTCATGGATAGAGACACTCTGTAGTGACTATGTGTTGAATCATGATCTAAAACATATCACTATGACAGTGTTTCCCTTACAGTGTGAGGGGGTTTTGGTTTGGAACACACTTAAAAACAATGTTTACCATCCATAGTGTGACTTGTTCTGAGACACACCAAGAAATCATTGTAACCCCTAGAGTTTCAAGAATCATAGTGTCCTAAATACTACTTCGTACATCTCTATAGTAGTGTTTTCTCAGATTCATGTATGTATATGTAGGAAATGCATACTTTTCTTAATGCAAAACTTGTAAACATTAATCTTGAAATATGATTTTATTTCCTGTCCATGGCCACTTTGTCCTGTGAGTCATGACAGATGTCTTCAATTTCTGGGGGTTAGAAACATCTTAACCCCCCTGGTATGGCATATGCCTCTCACACTTCGTAAACCACCTGTTAGTCAATTAATACCATGGCTTTGCTTGAGTATTCCATCTGACCTTTCAATGATTCCACTCAGTGATGATGTCACTGACCACAGGTCATCAGCTGAGATGCACCTCATTATGTCTTGGACTAGTAGTAGGAAGCCAGATTGGCTGTAGTTGCTTGCTTTTTTTAGGCCAGCTTCTTTCATCCTGACACAGATAAGTATACTTCTCATACATTTATAAATAAAGTGTAATGTCCTTAAGTACAATACCAGAAACAACATGAGACATGCACATACATAAGTTTACCGTATGGTTCATTGTTTGAGTAGTACTTGTGCTTACCTTCCTCCCATTCCCTTTCGACATGGACTTCTTGTTTTGCCTGGTTGTCTTTTCTTTCCTATTGAAGTTTTCATTGTATAGGCCCCTTACAGGGGAATACTCTGGTTGGAACGAGAACAGTCATCTCAAGCAACAATACCGATTCCCTGTCCATGGTTGTGCTGCCTTGGCTTCAGTGTTAGTCAGTCAAGCCTTAATTTTAGGGTTCTGTCCCCATTGACCTTGATTGGCATTTTGGGAAACTAGAGGTTCCCATAGGTCAATCCTCTTTTTTTCTTTGTCCCAGAGACTTTCCCCTCATGTTAATAGTGTTGAGAGCAACATCTGTACAGAGATAAATTCCTAAAGTCATGTTAGGTTGATTGGATCTAGAAGTCTTCTCAGCCTTATTCTCCTCAACTGATACCTCAAATTTTAGAGTAGATGTATAGAGGGTTGTTTTGATATGGCCTTAGAATTGCCATCCTCAGTGCCAAAATGACTCATATTTGGCCATCTTGATGAGGGTTTCATTAAGTCTCCTTCACCATGTTGGCATGCTCTCTTGGCTCATGGGACAAACAAACCCAGAAGAGAAATTTAAAATTTGTCGCAGGAAAAACTTTTCGTCTCCAGAGCATTGTCCTACATCATTTTTCCTACTTGTTTTTCCTACCTTCCTTCCCCACCTCCAAAAAACTTTTCTCTAATTATTCTGATGTGACTACCATCACATTGACCTCTGTATTCCAGGAATAATGAGATGCATCTCAGCTTATAACCAGGGAACAATGACAGTATCACTGTGTAGAGGTCATCTATTGGCAAGGGGGCAGATCAGACCTGAGCTATGCCATTAATTGCCCAATAGATGGTTAACAAAGGGTGAGAGGCATATGCTGACTAGTAGTAAGACGGGGTTTAAAATGTTTTTATATTTTAAAACATATTTACAGAGAACTGTAGTCATGTGGGGCACACTCTGATGAATCAGTTGGTGATCAGTTTGATAAATTTAATTTTGAATTAATTGATGAACATAATGGTGAATGATGTGGAACATTATGTGATATATCAGATTTACTATGTGATGAATCAGGCATTGAATCACGGTTAACTGGGTGGGTGGGGGATATATGTTAAAGGATGGTGAATTATGTAATGAACACTTATCTGTCATGAATAATATAACAACTCGCATAATGACCCATAGTAAAGTATGTATTGATTCACGTACTGAATTATAAAATGAATCAGACAAACAATGGCATGAAACGTAATGACAAAGTTGATAACTCGTGTGATGATAGCAGCCCAGCTTTGTCATCTGTCCTTTTAAACTTGTCCTTTGTTTTCACAGGTTCACCAGCAATAGTGATCGTGTGTACGCCATTGTGTTGTCCTGGCCAAAGGGAGGTGTACTGACCTTGGGTTCAGTCCTCCCAACTCCTGAGACCCACATTTCAATGCTAGGCTACCATGAGAATAGCATCCAGCGCAACTTCCAGGTATGTTCATCATGCAGAATAGTGTAGTATTCATTCCAGGATGAAAAGGTGTTTTATAAGACAGCATTGAGTGCTATATAACCTGAGAAACTTCACTTAGCAGAGGTTTCATATTACCAATAAATTTGTATGAAGTTAGGGGATAAAATTTGGCATATACTGCATATTTATTATTGAAAATAGGGCTGTATTGGACCATAATCATTTAGGAATTTAGTTAGAAGCAGAACAGAGGAATGGGAAGATCTACATCATGCTTTTTATGATTTTGTTACTTGAAGACTTTTTTTCCCCATTGAATGGTCACCTTGATAAGTATTTATCTCAAGTATTCATTCAACACAATTAGTTTCATATATTGTTATGAATACCTTGCACTCTCACTAAAGCAGGAAAAGGCAAGTAGTTATTAACAGAAAAACAATAAAAGTCTGAGTCTTCAGTTTCAAGTATATTCTGCTGATCCTATCCACTGCATAGCCTCCTGTGTTACTGGCAGTTTTTGTCTTGATGATTCATGTTTTTCTTTATTTTCTTGTGTTCATGAAACTTGGAATTTCACATACACTTGTTTGTAAAACATGGGTTATAAGGCTGTACTTTTTGTTGTAATAAGTATGTATGAATCTGCAAAAGGTAGGTCCTTGCTCTGTTTAATTTGTAAGCATGAGCTGGAAGTCTAAGTACATTGTTATTCATTAACTTGAGGTTGATTATGATGAAAAGAATTTTCTGTGACAGAGTTATGTAATTCCCTAATTTTTAAATGGAAAAAATGTTACATTACACATGACAGTTAGAGATTGGATGCAAGTAAATGCTGTCTTTCTTTGTTTCTGGCACTCGCAAACCCCTATCAGGTAGGGAAAAAATTTATGAGATTCTCTAAATGCTATCGGTTTTATCTATTGTTAAAAAAGGTTTGTTTGAATCTTAACCCCTAACTTCAATTTTTCACATTAGATATAGATTTCAAAATAAATCAAAATTTTATCCAGAGAATTGTTTGAAGCTTCACTTGTGGAGCTGAACAACTAAAATAACATTCTTCTTCAAGTTTCATATAGGCTAGGCAATAGTGATTATTAAAATTGGCATTTTCAAAGCATTTTGAGAAGTAGTTTTCCCTGTAAAATAGCACACTGTATGCATAAAAATTAGTATACTCATCTTTACCATGCTGTGTGCCTTAGCAGGTCCTCATATGTAAAGTGATAATTTTTCATTTCAGCTAAAATTGGTGAGTAAGGGAATGCAGGTGGTGTTCCCACCCATGTCGGATGTGAGCAGCCAGTGGGCATGGGTACTGGTCATGTCTGGAGTTGAGCCAGTAGCCAGAACAGCACCTCCCCCATCTGTCATGTTATGGAATGACTTAGCTTAGAGGCCAACTTGAGCTTATACATACCTGATCATTAAGAAGGCTAGTGCCAAGTTTAATTATTTTAACCATATGATGGAGACAGTTAAGCATGATAATGTTAAATAAAAAACATATTTATGCTAGTTCATGATGGGCTTGGTGGTGTCAAGAATGGATGATGGCAAACAAGTATTAATATGTATGTGTGTATATATATATATGTATGGAGGAAGTGAAGTGTTTTAAATATCTGGGAGTGGATTTGGCAGCGGATGGAACCATGGAAGCAGAAGTGAATCATAGGGTGGGGGAGGGGGCGAAAATTCTGGGAGCCTTGAAGAATGTGTGGAAGTCGAGAACATTATCTCGGAAAGCAAAAGTGGGTATGTTTGAAGGAATAGTGGTTCCAACAATGTTGTATGGTTGTGAGGCTTGGGCTATGGGTAGAGTTGTGCGCAGGAGGGAGGATGTGCTGGAAATGAGATGTTTGAGGACAATATGTGGTGTGAGGTGGTTTGATCGAGTAAGTAATGTAAGGGTAAGAGAAATGTGTGGTAAAAAGAGTGTGGTTGAGAGAGCAGAAGAGGGTGTTTTGAAATGGTTTGGTCACATGGAGAGAATGAGTGAGGAAAGATTGACCAAGAGGATATATGTGTCAGAGGTGGAGGGAACGAGGAGAAGTGGGAGACTAAATTGGAGGTGGAAAGATGGAGTGAAAAAGATTTTGAGTGATCGTCGCCTGAACATGCAGGAGGGTGAAAGGCGTGCAAGGAATAGAGTGAATTAGAACGATGTGGTATATATATATATATATATATATATATATATTTATTTTGCTTTGTCGCGGTCTCCCGCGTTTGCGAGGTAGCGCAAGGAAACAGACAAAAGAAATGGCCCAACCCACCCCCATACACATGCATGTACACACACGTTCACACATGCAAACATACATACCCATACATCCCAACGTACACATATATATCCACACACAGACACACACATATACACACATGCACACAATTCACACTGTCTGCCCCTACTCACCCCCATCGCCACCTCGCCACACATGGAATAACATCCCCTTCCCCCCTCATGTGTGCGAGGTAGCGCTAGGAAAAGACAACAAAGGCCCCATTCGTTCGCACTCAGTCTCCAGCTGTCATGCAATAATGCCCGAAACCACAGCTCCCTTTCCACATCCAGGCCCCACTGAACTTTCCATGGTTTACCCCAGACACTTCACATGCCCTGGTTCAATCCATTGACAGCACGTCTACCCCGGTATACCACATCGTTCCAATTCACTCTATTCCTTGCACGCCTTACACCCTCCTGCATGTTCAGGCCCCGATCACTCAAAATCTTTTTCACTCCATATTTCCACCTCCAATATGGTCTCCCACTTCTCCTCATTCCCTCCACCTCCGACATATATATCCTCTTGGTCAATCTTTCCTCACTCATTCTCTCCATGTGACCAAACCATTTCAAAACACCCTCTTCTGCTCTCTCAACCACACTCTTTTTATTTCCACTCATCTCTCTTACCCTTACATTACTTACTCGATCAAACCACCTCACACCACATATTGTCCTCAAACATCTCATTTCCAGCACATCCATCCTCCTGCGCACAACTCTATCCACAGCCCATGCCTCGCAACAATACAACATTGTTGGAACCACTATTCCTTCAAACATACCCATTTTTGCTTTCGGAGATAATGTTCTCGACCTCCACACATTCTTCAAGGCTCCCAGGATTTTCGCCCCCTTTCCCACCCTATGATTCACTTCCGCTTCCATGGTTCCATCCGCTGCCAGATCCACCCCCAGATATCTAAAACACTTTACTTCCTCCAGTTGTTCTCCGTTCAAACTTACCTCCCAATTGACTTGACCCTCAACCCTGCTGTACCTAATAACCTTGCTCTTATTCACATTTACTCTTAACTTTCTTCTTTCACACACTTTACCAAACTCAGTCACCAGCTTCTTGCAGTTTCTCACATGTATCAACCACCAGCGCTGTATCATCAGCAAACAACAACTGACTCACTTCCGAAGCTCTCTCATCCACAACAGACTGCATACTTGCCCCAGTAATGTAGCATTAATGAGATGGCCTCAATTAGGGCGTTCAGTTGCCCATGCTGTCCAAGCTAGCATAAAAAAAAAACACTTTAAACCTTAAATTCCTGGAGGTGTCATTTAGGCCTGTATGAGTCATAGGACGGTTGTATCTATGTAAATCTGCTGATATTTTACTGAAGAGTGATGTTTACAAAAAAAATCATGAAACTCTTAAATTACAAAAAGGCTGATAGCAAAAACTTGGTGAAAATAAAAGACAGCATCATGTTTCATAAGAAGTGTAATGATTAGTATTGCTTTCCCAAAAATGTTATTGAAACTAAACTTGGATGCAAGTGATAACAGCCCCTAGATGACACCTGTTGAACAGTAAAATTTTTCGGGAAAAATCAAGAATCCCCTTTTGCAAACATCAGTTGCATTCTTTGAGATTCCAGTGTATCTTCTGTTGGAGTGGAGTCTAAAAGCTAGGTAGGGAGGGCAGTTCCTTATCACATGTCTGGGTGTTACAATGTGTATGTTTTATCAAATTTTTTTTTTTTTTTGAAGATGAGGATCTAGAAGTACTGGTCTTTGAATTGTAAAGAAGGGGTATACTTTTTATTCTACTTGGGGGTTGGTGGGTGGTTATTAAGTTGCATGGGTGGGAGATGTCTAGTGTTGTGACAAAGATCTGAATGCTATGCAATTGAAGATAAGATTGCATGGGATGAATTATTAGGTAGTAGTTGGTTGGCAGCCAACGGCCTGGGAGATACATTACCAGTACTACCTGCCTGGGTATCAGGAGGGTTAGTGACAGCTCTGTAGCAAGCCAACACTTTAGTTTTTGTCAAGTTGCACTCATCTGACCCAGGAAGCAGTCTTTTCTTTCCACCTCACTCACATGTGGACTACTGGCATTCTGTCCACAAACACACAATCTCTCCTAGTCGCACATAACATTTGACAACACTTTGCTCACATGGCTCATTCTTCGTACCTCTAATTTTCCTGTGGTGAGTGCGACGTGCTAGCCATGCCTTTTGGCAAAATATTTCTAGGAGCAATAGATAGAAGTAGTGGGTAGGAGCATTAGGTAGATACAGTCAGTAGGGAAATTAGGGAGAAGCCTGTGCAAACACTGCACTAGACTTGCCCTCTGCCAATGGCCACTTAAGGGTGAGGCACTAAAGGTGAAGAAGCAGCACTGAAGTTCACTAGTTATGGAAACTATTGCTGTGGCCACCCCCTTGAGGGAGTTCTATAAGCAAATAGCTGTCAGTTGTCAGAGATATAGATAGATAGAGAATTATTTTGCTAATCACGTAGGGAAGCTCACTCACTGCTCTGCAAAGCAAAGTGGACAAATTAGATGCACACAATTATAATTTACAATGTCAAAAGAGATGATTTATACACTGACTTCCTTTCATACCTGTTAGGTAATCCAAATCTCGGGGACAAAAACTCTTTGATCCATACATTTCCACCACCCCATTAGATTAAAAATGGCATAATTCCTCTCTGAATCAATCACTGAACCTCTAGAACACTGCAATCATTCTCAGGTGTCAAATTTTGTATACATAAACATTGCATTCTTTGGAGCAAGGAATGTGTGCTCTACAGTCTACAGTTTGAAAAACCCAGAGAGGAGGCAAAAGCAGTGCTAGACAACCGATAGACTGGGTCCAAAAATCCTTCGAAGACTGTCTTCATGCCACGTATATTCAGGGACAACAGATAGGCCTATGCTGTCCAAGTTTGCCTAAAGGAAGCAACATGAGATCTATATTCCACTAACAGCAATACCCAATACACTGCTAATGATATATTTAATGACAAACACTCAGTGTCTTGACAAACTGGTGTACTCTACAGAACATGGAATCGAGTATAGTAAGGTGGAATTTGTACAGCAATCTTATCAAATATGCTTTTTCTTCATTGAATTCTTCCAAGACTGCAAACTGGTGTAATGTTTAGTTTAAGTATTTTCCAATAACTGAAAAGATAAGAAAGCAGGGGCTAGAACTAAGATGTAAAATGTTTTTGCACTGTCCCAGATTCTTATGTCAAAGGAATTTTTATGATGGTATGTTTTACAATGCTAGAAGGGATCCAAGGCTTTCATTGTTTCTTTGCACCAAACCATTCACTAGACTCTCATTCCACAAGCCATCTCATTCCAGACACACTACATCTACCACCCTATCATGAATCACATTCAAAAGTCCTCAAAATACTCGGTCAATATGTTTTTCATCTCTCCTTTGCCTGTTTATACCTCCTAACTTACTCCACTCACTGTTGCTCCTATTTGTTCCTTAAACTGTTCACTTAAAACATTTTATTATTTTCCAAATTTACTGATACTCTCTCCCTAGCTCTCATTTGCCCTCTTTTTCCCCATTTGTAATGTTGGTAAGACAGATGGTGTCTAAAAAGCAAATGCTTGGGTAGTGCAGTTCCAGAAAAGTGTATTTCTGGTGGAGTGGAGTCTAAAAGCTAGGTAGGGAGGGCAGTTCCTTATCACATGTCTGGGTGTTACAATGTGTATGTTTTATCAAATTTTTTTTTTTTTTTTTTTTTTTTTTTGAAGATGAGGATCTAGAAGTACTGGTCTTTGAATTGTAAAGAAGGGGTATACTTTTTATTCTACTTGGGGGTTGGTGGGTGGTTATTAAGTTGCATGGGTGGGAGATGTCTAGTGTTGTGACAAAGATCTGAATGCTATGCAATTGAAGATAAGATTGCATGGGATGAATTATTAGGTAGTAGTTGGTTGACAGCCAACGGCCTGGGAGATACATTACCAGTACTACCTGCCTGGGTATCAGGAGGGTTAGTGACAGCTCTGTAGCAAGCCAACACTTTAGTTTTTGTCAAGTTGCACTCATCTGACCCAGGAAGCAGTCTTTTCTTTCCACCTCACTCACATGTGGACTACTGGCATTCTGTCCACAAACACACAATCTCTCCTAGTCGCACATAACATTTGACAACACTTTGCTCACATGGCTCATTCTTCGTACCTCTAATTTTCCTGTGGTGAGTGCGACGTGCTAGCCATGCCTTTTGGCAAAATATTTCTAGGAGCAATAGATAGAAGTAGTGGGTAGGAGCATTAGGTAGATACAGTCAGTAGGGAAATTAGGGAGAAGCCTGTGCAAACACTGCACTAGACTTGCCCTCTGCCAGTGGCCACTTAAGGGTGAGGCACTAAAGGTGAAGAAGCAGCACTGAAGTTCACTAGTTATGGAAACTATTGCTGTGGCCACCCCCTTGAGGGAGTTCTATAAGCAAATAGCTGTCAGTTGTCAGAGATATAGATAGATAGAGAATTATTTTGCTAATCACGTAGGGAAGCTCACTCACTGCTCTGCAAAGCAAAGTGGACAAATTAGATGCACACAATTATAATTTACAATGTCAAAAGAGATGATTTATACACTGACTTCCTTTCATACCTGTTAGGTAATCCAAATCTCGGGGACAAAAACTCTTTTGATCCATACATTTCCACCACCCCATTAGATTAAAAATGGCATAATTCCTCTCTGAATCAATCACTGAACCTCTAGAACACTGCAATCATTCTCAGGTGTCAAATTTTGTATACATAAACATTGCATTCTTTGGAGCAAGGAATGTGTGCTCTACAGTCTACAGTTTGAAAAACCCAGAGAGGAGGCAAAAGCAGTGCTAGACAACCGATAGACTGGGTCAAAAATCCTTCGAAGACTGTCTTCATGCCACGTATATTCAGGGACAACAGATAGGCCTATGCTGTCCAAGTTTGCCTAAAGGAAGCAACATGAGATCTATATTCCACTAACAGCAATACCCTATACACTGCTATGATATATTTAATGACAAACACTCAGTGACTTGACAAACTGGGTGTACTCTGACAGACATGGAATCGAGTAAGGTGGAATTATGTACAGCAATCTATTCCAAATATTGATATCAACAGATTTACCTGAAAAATACTTGGGTCATGGAAATACACTACCATGCACAAGTATATAAGGAAATTAGTTGAGTATTTTTGTGATGAAATACTAGTACTAATTACATATAAATGGTTTTACTAGTCTGTTAGACTACCAAGATTATGTGTCTAAAATAATCAGAATCATAGAAGTGGGTAATTCAGGTTAAGTGCACAAAATGAATTTCATGGAACTGTGAATCCTAAAAAGGCAAGTTAGACTAGAAGTAACTGTTTTGCAGCTGTTATGTCATGCACCAGATGCATGAAAATTCTTTGGAATGCAACAACTTTAAAATGACCAATTACGAAAAATGATTAGATGATGAAGAAGATAAGGCCATTTGGAAAAACTGAATAGATGGGATAAGTTTGATTAGAAAAATGAATAGATGATGAGGAAAAGGCCTGTACAGCTGATAGTCAAACTAGTTGAAAAAATACAAAACATTTAATAGTTTTACTAGTTTGTTAAGACTTCCAGGATTTTGTGTCTAAAATAATCAGTCAGAGAAGATAGTAATTCAGGTGAAATACAAAATATCCACTTCATGTAATTGTAACGAGATAACTGTTTTGTGGTTTTTATGTCATGCACCAGATACTGATGGGTGACAATTCATTGGTATACAGCTTTAAAATGACATGAGAAGAATGGACAAATAATGAGGGTGAAGAAAGGAAGCTGTTGGTCAAAAAAGTAGAAAAATAATAATACAAAACAGTCTAATAACATCAGTGATACTGACAGGACAGTCTGTGCATTGTTTAGTGTTATTATGAATAAATATATATACACTGTTTTAATACTGTAACAGGGTAAGCTGAAGGGGCATTACTGTTTTGATGTGTTCCTTTATGAGGCAATTTTAACTGGCATGAAAACATTTGTTCTCATTCTTTGATAAAATAAGTTGACACACATTGGAATCATGATTTTTTTTTATCTTGGTGTTCCTGGAATAGCAAAATGTGCTACTACCATAAGCGAGATGTCACTTTCAATGAAGCTGTAACATTGTCAGTGGATGGAAAGAAGTAAAGCCTCATCCAAGACTTCTCACTCGTAAAGAGACCCACCTTACCTTACTCCCATGTAGTTTGGAACTCTGAGCTGCAGGAGCCCTATAAAAGAGGTTCTGGGGTAGCATTACTACAATGCAACCTTTGCTCAAAATAAAGAAAATCTATGAACTAATAAATAACACACCTCAGTACTTTAGTCTTCTGTAAATTAATTGTTAAATTTTGCAATGTTTTGAGGAGAAACATTCAAATACAAACATGTATTTGTGTATGGAAACTAAAATTGAGAGATTTAGCTCAAATATGATTTCTCAATAGTATGGTAAACATACTGGGACACAGTGATGCGTATTCAAAGCCTTTAATCATATCTTCCTCAAATAATAAGCTTATGGATGGTCAAATTATATCTAGGTTTTCCAAGATTTGGACAAAAACCATATTTTATCAAAGTATTTATCAATTACATCATTCCCATTGTGTCTATACTGGAAATTTGGAAATTTGCAAGTTAGGAACGATTTTACCAGTACTGAGGCAATGAATGCAAATACTTAAAACATTTTCATGTATATACTTGTTGCGAGTCAACTGCATTTTGGCACACTCAAATAGAATGACATTTTGTTCATTCGCATAATGGCATTATTGGATTTATGCTAATCAGCACCACAGATAATGGAATAACAATATCATAAATGAAATGACTGTTTGCCGAAATAAACATTTTCCCATTTAAATATCTACAGCTTTGAATTATTATAAAGCTATAGTCAAATGTTTATCTATCTAAGCAGGTGCCACCCTGGATTTACACAAATAACAGTACTAAACTGTCACCTCCAGATCATCCTTCAGGGAACCCTAGAGATGAAAAAATATGAGGAAAGACAGACAGAAAGTATCAACAATTCCAGTTTCGCTCCTTTGGCAATCAGATTCTAAGAATGCATCAAAGTGAAACAAATAAGATTTTCAACAAAAAGAATGATTCAGGCTTTGATAACACTTGCTTCTTGTAAGAAGTTTTTGGGAAGAAAATATAACTAAAATTTCACCAACAACAAATGCTCTCTTCACCTGAAAAAAGACTTTGTATGCATAAATCAGTTATTGACACAGTTATTTATGTTCTTAATGATGTAGTTGGAAAGCTGCTGCTAGCAGCATCAGCAGAACTGAACAATAAAAGGATGGAATACAGTACAAATTGGCAACGTTGTTACATCTGGACTACACAACTTTCACTGGATATTTGGCAAAATAATTGCAAGTACTCTACTTCTAAAAATCTGGAAGGTTATCTAACAATGAAATATATATTGGCAGTGCACATGTAAGCAGGATGGATGTTTTTGAAAAGCGAGATGAAATGTAAAGCTGTACAATAACAAATAAAAAAATGAGACTTTTATACATAAAAGCACTTCCTGTTTCAATTAATGCATTAAGAGTGATGTATTTCATCGTAAAGGATAGGTAAAATGGTGATTAAGTTAAAGTAATGAAAGGTAAGAGTATAAGTTTGTGGACAAAGCAGTAGCTTTCAATATTCACAGTTCTAATGATTACTAATGAACCATTTGTCAAAATATTCAATCACAGAATGCACAAGGCTGAAACAGACTTATCTACAAAGGAACAATAGTTCTGTATAATGATGCTGACGAAAGGTGAAGTCCACAGCAATGTCAACTGCAAATGAAACTTAAAAAAGGGGAGGGGTTGTGCAAAAAAGGTTCCAGTAATGAGAAAGTAGGAGAGATATAGTTATGTAAACTACTGTTTTGTAATATACATCCCTAAATGGTGTGCAAGCAACTGCACCATGAAAAAACTGACTGTCGAAACAGCCATTTTAAACAGAATACTGCCCAACAAATATTTTTTTTATAATAACTGTTAAAGATACAAAAACAATAAGAAAATCATAAGTATTTTGCAAATATTACTGAAAGATAAATGAGTAGCACTACAGATTAATGGTCAGAACATTTTCAAGAAATGCCCCACATTTAGCTGGTTTCAAATAATTATTAGATCTATGAAAAAAAGGTAATATACATATATATATATATATACATATACACACACACACATACACATACATACACACATATACACACACACACACACACACACACACATACATATATATACATATGAAAAATGCACAAAAAAAGGAATAAAAAGTGTTCACAAGTAATACAGCTGCTTTACTTCCTAATACACCACCAGTTAACAATAGCACTGTGCCCACCCCTCATCAGCTGTCTAATAAAAATTGGCATGAAGAGGGAGAGAGAGAGGAAAGGGATGGAAAAAAGGGAAAGAGGGTGAAAGAAAAAGTTTCGCTTAACTTTTGTATTCATGGTTCATTGTTACTTTACAGAAAAACTATGCCAAATATGAAGAACAGCATATTTAATAAATGTAAACAAGAAAACTGTAAAAAGTATGAGAAAAAAAGTAAGATTTGATTATATGGAATGTGTATGAATCTGCCTTGGCTCTCTTATAGATCAGGTTCCTTCAACTCCTTGGATTTTTCTTCATTCATGTTTGCCTCTTTCCATGTAAGCGAAGTAGAGCCAAAAAAGAGACAAAGAAATGGCCTCATTCAGTCACATCCAAACAATTTCAGCACACCCTCTTCAGCTCTCTCATGAGTACTCTTCTTCCTACCACGACTCTCTCTTACCCTATCATTTCAAATTCAATTCACCTTCCTTACACTACATACTGTCCACAAACATTTCCAATATATTCATGATATCCTTAATATTTCTGTCCAAGACCCACACCTCACATCCATAGAGTACTGACAATACTATACCATCAAAGATACCCATCTTTGCCCTTCAGGACAGTGACACCCTTTTCTATACATTCCTCATTGTGTCCAAGACCTCTGACCCACCCGAAGACTCACTCAAGCTCCCATGGTTCCAATCGCTTCCCTATCCACTCCCAAGTATCTAAAACACTCCACTTCCTCTAAGTTTTCTCCATTCAAACTCACACTCTTTTCACTACTAAATCTTATTTTTATCCACACTTATTTGCAACTTTCTCCTTTCACACTACCAAACTCAGACATCAGCCTCTGCATTTTTCACTTGAATCTGCATCAGTGCTGTATCATCAGGAAACAAAAGCTGACTCCTCCCAAGCCCCCTACACCCAGCAGACTGCATACCTACTACTCTCTCCAAGACCCTTGAATACACCTCCCTCATCACCCCATCCCCTAAACAAATTAAAGAGCCATAGTGACATCACACAACCCTGCCACAGAACCACCTTCACCTTAAAGCACTTACATGCATGTTCACCATTTCCCAAGTCACCACAGCAGCACCAGGAATACATGAAGAAATTGTCCCATTCGCTCAGATCCAAAACCACATCCCACAATTCCCAACCAGGCCCCATATCCTATTCGTGAAATCTCTACAACTTTATATGCCCTGGTTCAATCTGCTGACAGCATGTCACCCCCTGCAATTCATTATTTCCCATGAACTTCTTACAGTCTCCTGCATGTTCAGGCCCCAAGCACTCAAAGCCTTTTTCACTCCATCCTTTCATCTCCAATTCAGTCTCCCCATTCTCCTTACCCCTCCCACTTATGACACATATACCCTCATTGTCAACTTCACCTCACTCATTCTCTTATGTGTCCAACCATTTCAACAAAATAAGCAGAGAAAGTAAGCAAGAGCTACACAAATGAATCATATCCTGCTACATTTGTCATCCGAGCCTGTCAGCATTAAATTGCCACAGGAAATGTAGAGCTGTGTTGATAAGGACAATATTATGTAAAAAAGTAAGGCAATTAAAGATATGCATGACCATAACTAGCAAAAATCTCGGAATCAAATCAATCTGATGGTATAAAAATTTGTAACTACTGGCATTATATGCCACTAGAAATTGTAGGAGTTTAATGAACAAGACCAGTACATGACAACACAATATGCTACCACTGCTGTTAGACAGCATCACAGCATAATATGACCCCACCCAAAGCTAGTGTCACAGTTTATAAAAGTCTATGCTGAAATAGATGAGGCACAATTGATATACTTGTACAGTAGTATGGTATATCAGAGATATGAAACTGCAGAGAAAATTCAAAGGCTTCCATTAATCTTTGGTATATCCAACCTTTAATAAAAGAGAGAGAGAGAGATGAAATGTATGTATCTGCATTATAAAAACTCTGTACAGCACAGTATCATACAGTTAAAATCACAATGTAACTTTTATTCAAGATATCATTAAAGCTTCCTCCCACTGCAAAAAAAAGATCTATGAAAATGTGCCTAGTGAGTCAGTGCTGAATTAATTCTTTAATATACTGCATCATGGGTACATTAGCTATCCAATTAAACTTAACAACTATCAATATCAAGTTTGAATGACTATGGATTCATTCCTTTTTTAAAGAATACTGAGTAAAAGTTTCACTAACTATTCAATCTAAGCCTCAACAATTATCCATTTCCTGGAATACTGCATAGCACTTAGTATGAGCCATCACATTTTCAGTAAGTCTTGATAATTTTTGCTGATTCTACAGACTGATAAAAGTGCAAAGCAATATTGTCTTCTCATCAGTGTCATTCAATAAGCAGAAATTCAGACTGAATGTATAGTAACTTCCAAGTCTGCCAATTTTTTTCATGAGAATGAAGAAATAATGACATCTAAGAATTAAGCTGATATCAAGTAACAGGAGGGACAAGCTGACCTTTGTACAGTATGTACTGACGGGTGAGAACTTTCCCCAAATTTCAGAATCTAACTGACAGAGCTTTCGACTATTATCCTGTTTATCAAGATGAAATCTTGTTCTCATTTATCAGAAAGTCTGCACTGACTGGATAAACTCTTACACAGTACATATGAGTCAAGTTCAAATATTTTGAGTAATAAGAGTATTCACCTGGATTTTACTATGGACTCATTAGTCTTTGTTGTTTCTTATATTCCTCTTGAAGCTCTCTCAGATTAGCTTCTAGCAGCGGTACATCATCATAACGACTTGCTTCCCTGGAAGAAAGGGACATTTTGATATCAATAATCCACTAAGTCAGGACAACTTTATATACACCAATGACATTTGGGCTCCACATGCCAAGACATCTTCTCCGTTGCTCTTTACAACACAGTTCTTAAAGTTCATGTTATTTTTTTCACTATGAAGTACTTATTTTTTTCACTATGAAGTACATCAGTGAGAGAGTAAAAAGCACTTACTTGGCTTGTCTAATATAATTCCTAATAATATTCATCTGTTGGATCATTGGGTCATCGGTTTCTGTTACATTATGGGCCGATGAATCTGCACCCCAGCCAGTGTCCACAACCACCTGATGGAAGTAAGGTCATAATTTAGAATCACTGAATCAAAAGAAAAGTTTTACTATGATGAGATTGCTGAATTATGAAATTAGGTGACCTAATTAACTTTTTAACTTACTGACTAGTGGTGCTATAATGAATGCCAGCATGCCAATAGATAATGTGACACTCTTCAGGACTAAGCTAACCCTTTACTGCAAAACTACCTGTGATCAATTTATAGGAACTGACCCACCTCCTCTGTCTGTTGTCTTTTCTTAAGGCTGGCAAATGATGGAGGAGTGATACTGCTTGACCGTGTAGGTGTAGAACGTGAGGAGTCCTTAGAATCTCGGTCTCTGCGTCGTAAAATTTCAGCAGCCTGTGCTTCTGCCTGACGTTCCGCTTCCTTTTCTGCTGCTAGTCGAGCTTCAGCTTCCAATCTGATAAAATGAAACTGAATTCATTTAAGCAATGAAGTGATATTATCTCTTAAAATTAACTTTCAATGACACAATAGCCATGCAAGACCTATTTCTTTTTACTTTTAACCACAGAGCAGTATGTATTAATTATCCTCATCATTTCCATCAGTCCATCTTGTCTTAGTTATTGCTCCTATTTTCATTATATATCTATTTTCTTACTATCTCTGTGAATGAAATCCTTATATGTATCACAAAAAATATTAAAATTTCATAGTTCAGCTGAAAAATGTACAGCATTAAGTATGGTATGACATCAATCTAAAACCATTATTTTTTACCAAAAATCACATATTCTAATTCCATACTATATATCATTACCTCATATAAAATCTTTTTTTTTCTCTAACATATTCAGCTCTAACATATTCAGAGTTAAAGAGGAAGGGGGAAAAACAATTAGGGACTTCAAGGAGGTGAAGTTTGGAGTCTGTAAGGAGACAAGAGCAGAAGAAAATGACATTTCTGATGAAGAAAGAGTTGTACATGTGAAGGAGAGTGAGGAAGTTCAAGACTGTTGTAAGTTAGAATAAAAGTAGGTTTTGAAAACCAGGTGAAAGATAGTGCTTATGCTCCAAGAGGTGAGAGAAGTGAAGCTGAAAGAAGAGTACCTTGATAGAAGGTGAGTGGGTGCTTTGGCTGTTTTGGTGCACATGACTAAAATATATTCATCAAATCTAAGAAATGTTCAGATAAAGCTATGTAACCTGAGGCTGAGAAAACTACACTACCTCAGCATGGTTACTAATTTCTGCAAACACATCAGTAGTTTGCTATATGTGTGATGAGTCACAGTGAAAAGCCTTAAACTGGAGGCTAACTGGCTCAAGTGACTGTTAATGTATAGCAATGTCTAAGCTAGAAAAACCAGGTCAATCCTAAATACAAGATAACTTGCTTGGAACAAAGCTTGTGTTATCTCTTGCTCTTATATGATGCAGCAGTAGGCTTTAGTATACCTACCTATTTTATCAACTCCATTACAAATCATTCTGGAGCGGTAACTTTCACACCTGAAGGATAATCAATGTTAAAGGTATGGTGCAGAAGGTGTAGAGTAGTCTGGCACCACCAAATGGTGGCAAGTCTCTCTCTCTCTCTCTCTCTCTCTCTCTCTCTTAATATCTGGTGTTGATCTTTGGTTAGTGTGAACCTAACCATTATTATTCACTACTTAAGAAACTTTATGCTATGAAAATAGGTCTAAAAAGGTCTTACTAGCAGTAAGAAAGTCACAGTACCTTAGTTTACTATTAGAATGTGTAAAAATTTAACTACCTCCTTCTTTCTTGCAATTCCCTCAAGTCCTGATGACTTGGCAGTTTAGGTAGACTAAGAATATATTCTTTGAGAAATGTTGTGGTTGTGGAGTGTATCCGACGTTGTAAGAGTTCTTGTCGTGGCCCTGGAGGAGGAATACTGCTAGAAGCTGCATCTGCTACATCCTTCCCAGTGGTGCAACCAAGGTTACGAATACGCTGAGCCATAGAATTTAGACTATCACCTTTCTTGAGTATTTTCACTCTCAATTCTTCTGCATCATGCAGTCCATATGTAGTTTCTCCACAGCTGAAATCATGTTTTGCTGTTACCATAAATGGATCATGAATATCCATATTGTAAGCAAAAATGGAAAAAAGTATTAAGCTATTTACTATAATAATGTTGAGACTAATAAAACAAATTTCAAAACTTTAATCATAGTCTCACAGTTTTTTTTATAAAAGTGATAAGTTCATATCATTCACTGGCTGATAATAATCACATACAAACTTGGGAATTCTTTCCCTATCAATTTTCTTCATAAATCTAAACAAGTACATTCTTGGCCACATGCTCTTTCATTCTTTATTATTATAATCAGTCCTATCTAATCTTCTACAGTTCTCTTTTTGATTCCTTTCATTCCAAGGTTCCACTTGAGAAACTTTCCATGTTATCCTTTATTCTCTACTCACTAAGCACTGATTCAATATCCTTTACTAGTGTAATGCCAAGTAAAATCCAATGAATGAACAACTGCCTCACTTCCAACACCAAATCTTTTTCCATGCATGATGCATAACTATCCATGAATACCAATGTCCACATGCAAACCAAATATGTCAATAAGTATTTCTACACCCAAGAAAAGAAGGCAGGTATTTTTTGTATTACCTAACAAACAATTGCTATCAGTTACTTTTCATTAAGCAACAGTGACTCCATGGGTTACCCAAGCATGCTGATGAACTACCTTATGTCCAAAAACTGAATAACTATAATTTGAAGCATTTCCTACTAAACAAAGATTCCTTGCAACCAAATACATTTATGTTACAAATCCTAACCTGCACACTCACTCTCAATCTTACACCAGTAACTGAAACTCTGGTGCAAACTCCATAGTATGCAAAATCAGTGGTCATACACTGCAATTTTCATTGTCTTCTTTCATTACTTGGAACAATGATACTAATTATACTTCCACCTATACCATTCTTCAATATTCTCTTTAATATCATATTCTTCAAGAACATTTGATAGTTGTCAATGAAACATTCCACTTCCTACATCAATTTAAAGTTATCCTAACCTTAACATTCTGCTTTGAAAAGTCTCTTACTTTTAATTTCAGCATTCTAATAAACTTTCTCATTTCATATGTATTTTCTCACTTATTTCCTAATGGATATCTAATAGTAAGATTCTTTTTCTTTCAAACTATTCACCATTTTCCGCATTAGTAAGGTAGCGTTAAGAACAGAGGACTGGGCCTCTAAGGGAATATCCTCACCTGGCCCCCTTCTCTGTTCCTTCTTTTCGAAAATTAAAAAAAAACAAGAGGGGAGGATTTCCAGCCCCCCCCACTCCCTCCCCTTTTAGTCGCCTTCTATGACACGCAGGGAATACGTGGGAAGTATTCTTTCTCCCCTATCCCCAGGGATATCTGATAGTAAGATTCACCTTTATTAAAATTCTTCCACACTAATGCTTCCAAATGAAATGAAATTTTGGAAATATACATTTTCTACCATAAATCTCAAGCCGCACACACCACAATACAGTAACTAAACGAAAACTAGTACTGAAGTCTTAACATGTGAGTGTAAACGGTTCATGATCTGAATTATGTATTTTCAAGAAACATTATCTATTTCAATTTTGGGCAATAACAGAAGCAATACAGACTTAAGTGCAGAGATTAAATTATTACTTGTACAGATTCTTACCGTAAAGACTCTGCCATACGTATATACTGTGGTATAAGGCTCTCAATCTGGGATCTGTATTCCATCAGTTTTTCATAATACAATGACAGAGTAGTTTTGGACGTGCGTTGCTCTACTTGGTTATCTCTTGCTTGGAGACGCTGATGAGTAAAGGACAGAATCATACATAAGAAAGAGTAGAGTTAAACCCAATCTTAGGAGACAGAGGAGTAAAATTCAATAAGTCACCATAAGTGTAATCAGGTCTAAATTAATTCGATATGACAATTAAAGTCATTACAACACAACTTGCATTGACAGCCAGCAACGGTTTGCATTTCTACATACTGGTTTAACTTTTAAACTGACAACTGTCACATGCTTAACATATACAACTATGTAAAACAAGAATTAGGGCTATCTTAGCATGTATACACAGAGGAAAAAGTAGCAAGGAGGAAGTAAGAAAACATAAAGGTAAAAGTAAGGGATATCAAAATTGAGAAACAAATGTGCCCCTTAAATTCAAAGATATAGTAAAGGTCAAAGAAAAAGAAACTAAAATGAGGCCTACAAATGCCAGGCTAATTTTGAAATGCATTCTGACAAATGGATGTTACATATTTTGGTGGCTAACAATAAGGTTCATAAAAGTTTTTTTTTTTTCACCCTAGTCACATACATGAATTAATGAGAAGCTCTACTTTGGTCTCAAGCATTTATGTTATCTCACCTAAAGACACTGTCATACAAGCTTTCAATTACTGTATACATACATGAGTATTTTGGTGATATGGGATGATAAGGAATGAAAAAACAATTTGGAAGGAGATTTAGTAAAATAAGAATTTTTACTGGAAGTTAGAAAGGAGAAAGTGGTAGAAATAACAGAATAAGATATGCAAGACAAAAATATCTGACAAAATCACATAAGGTAAGAAATCGATGGAAGAAGTATTTCAAAGAGCTCAAGATATCAAAGGAAGGATATTATTTTTTTTTTTTTTTTTTTATTATACTTTGTCGCTGTCTCCCGCATTTGCGAGGTAGCGCAAGGAAACAGACGAAAGAAATGGCCCAACCCCACCCCATACACATGTATATACATACGTCCACACACGCAAATATACATACCTACACAGCTTTCCATGGAAGGATATAAAGCACTAATTTCATCCAAGGAGATGAAAAAAAGGGAGGGAAAATCTTTATAAAAGGAAAAATATCCAAAGATGATATAAAAATGAAATTTCCCATATCTTTCATCAATTATAAGTTGAACATTCTGAACCAAAACATCACAGGTGTCCATGCTACATGGCAATTCCAATTCTACCAAAAGTATCTTCCTCTATTTTTCTAAAAAATTACCTACATCCCTGTCATCACCTCTAGATCACCATCTCCAGCAAGCCATCAATTCATAGCTTTTTAAGTTAAGGATAAATAAATCTCATAACAAGAATTCCTGTGACTTGCTACCAGCACAAAATTTCAGTATTTTCTTGTAATGATTCTGTTAATCATACACAGACAGTTCCTAAACCATACTGGTCATTCACTTTTTTTCAGTGACTGTCTTTAAATCCAGTTTTCATACAATTTCCACCTTTTCTTTTGTACTTAACACCTACCATTCCTTTTAGCACTGTTACACTCAGTGCAATCTGTTCTACATTTGTGGCACTCTGAGGGCAAATACAATCAGTGTTATAAGAAGAGTACAGAGCACACATGGCAAGAGCAAACACTCTATGAAGGCTGACACTTGACCCATGGGTCAAGAATTGGTGAATGCAGCACACAATAAACATAACAGCAGGAATTTTGAATGCTCATATCTTATGTACATTGTTTAATTAAGCAGGTTTTTGGTTTTCAGATACCCTACCAATCTTTGATTTAAACTTTTCAAGCTATGACCAAGGTTATGTTACAGTGCATGCTATGACTCCTACCAAAAGTGACAACATCAATGGAATAAGTGATTCTTGAGTCTCCCATGCTACATAAGCAACACAATAGTACTAATACTAAAGGAAAACAGCTTACCACCATGCAATGTATGCATGTCCTAAAATGTTGTTCAGCTGTCACTGAATCCATCACAGAGAGAAGTGAATTGAGGGAGCCCTGTGACCCAGAGCGACGGAGACTAGAGATGCCTGCAAGTATGGAAGTCACTCCTGAACCTGCCCCACTGCTGACTGTCAATGCTGACATTTGATCCAAGCTGCCTTGATGAACTGGACTCACTAGCTTTTCTGAAAAAAAGAAAAAACAAACAAACATGCATTAAGAAATGACATGTTAAGATACAAAATAGATGTTTGGCAACAATTACATGAAGAAGCATTATAAATGATGGATTACATTGTTGCTTCAGAGAAAACTCACTAATTAGGAACTCTTATCTATGTACCACTTTACTAGAAAAGAAAATGGTACTAAAGCATAATACTAACTAAATAAGAGGTAATGTTTGAAACTTGGAATATAATCTGACAAATAAATGAATACAGAAATCAGGATGTACTTGGTGTGGTACTTATCAACATGGTGAAGGTTAAGCCATGAGCTCTGATAAGTTTAAACCTTCTCATCCAAAGAATTAAATTCACATTTGGTAGGAAGCAGGGTAAAGTGCATTTGCTAAATGATTTCATAAACATGAAGCACACACTTACTTGCATAATCAAAGGTGAGAAAATGAGAACATTCATCACACATGATGCCACCACAAAGACGACAGTGATGACGACGTCGAGCCAAGTTGAACGACCGTGCACAAAAAGGACACAGTGGAACATCTTTATCCTCTGCCCACATGACAATACTTCGTTCATGGGCTGTAATACATGATCGCTAATATGAAATGGCTATCATTAAAAGCTAACAGTAGAAAATTATATTTTATACACATCAAGAACTCTGGCAATGCTTGTGTCACTTGCACATACCGTGATGTCAGAATGTTCATATCTGCATTCAGTTACTGGAGCTGATATCTGCATATTATGCAATTACATAACATTTACTCTGCCCTAAAAATCAGAATGAACATCTACTTCCTCTAAGCTTTGTTCATGAGAATAATGAAATTTACATGAGTAATACAATTTTCATAGAGGTAACTGGTATCAAACTGACCTTTTCTTTTTACAGAGTCATTTGGTAAGTCTTTCAGTAGCTTATCTAGTCTAATGAGTAGTTTATTCGTTTCTGCAACAAAAGAATCTATCCTTGCACTTCTTATCTTCTTGAACAATGCTGTGTGACACCTTGAAGGTCCTGTTAAATAAATATATATCACTTGGGAAACTTTTCTTTATGGAGATTTTCAGATACAGCCTTATAAAAACACACCCTAAATTCTCTTTGTTGTGTACAGAACTAAGACAGCTGAATATGATGGAGGGAACCCAGACATCAGAAAAAAAATAGTTTCCCAAAACACAATCCTTTAGGCTTGAGTATCGATAGAATGAATGAGCTACATATAACATCGACATGTGCACCTAACCTATGTAGTTCAAATGGTAAAGAAAAACCTAAAAGAAAAATCATATCATGATTGTATGTGAAAAATGGTATCTGAATAATTAGTTCACAAAAAGTATAAAGTATAGTTCACAAACAGTATACAGTATAAGATTGCAAATATCTGATTTATTTCATGTATGTGGAATGAAGTTGACAAATGGAGGTCAATAAAAACTATAATAAGACCAGCACAACTTTCTTCTATGAAGTTAAGCCTCTCAATGCATTAACATTAAGGTTCCTTCTTTTGAATTTCATATACACACATAAAAAGTTACACATACTAAAATCTCTACTTATCAATTAAAGTTATCCCTGGGGATAAGGGAGAAAGAATACTTCCCACGTATTCCCTGCTTGTCATAGAAGGCAACTAAGAGGGGCAGGAGTGGGGGCTGGAAATCCTCCCCTCCTATTCTACTTTTCCAAAAGAAGGAAGAGAGATGTGAGCCAAGTGAGGATTTTTCCTTCTGAGGCTTAGTGATTAATTCTTGACACTTTCTTGCTAATGTGGGCTATGGCAAATGTGGATGAAAAAAATCAATCAAAATATATTGTCAGCCTTGAACCACAGATTAAAAAACCTACGGCAATGAAATCTCATTTTTGGTTTACAAATGTTCATTATGACTTCAAATTCTGAAAATATGGTTAGAAAACTGTTTTCAACCAAGTCAGATTGATTTAGCAATCCATTCATAATTCTTTCACCAATGACTCAGCATAGCTATCTAGCAAAGCTAAATTATTAACATTTCCCTTCTGTGAGAAACTGGATTAAATTAAAAATCTGCATTTAAAACTATATTTCTCAGACTTTTTCAATACTGTAAATTTTTTGAGTGTGAAAAAATAGACAATGGTAGGGCTTGAAAAAAAACTATCCCTGGGGATAGGGAAATAGAATACTTCCCACATATTCCCTGAGTGTCGTAGAAGGCGACTAAAAGGGGAGGGAGCGGGGGGCTGGAAATCCTCCCCGTCTGTTTTTTTTAATTTTCCAAAAGAAGGAACAGAAAGGGGGCCAGGTGAGGATATTCCCTCAAAGGCCCAGTCCACTGTTCTTAACGCTACCTCACTAACATGGGAAATGGCGAATAGTATGAAAGAAAAGAAAGGGCTTGAAAATATGTGAGACAGCATTAAGCATCCTTTTTGTTTCCTGAGAATCCCTAAAGTATTGATAGTTATAAACTTACAATTTCAATCCTTCTTCCTTATCAAGAACCACACTACACTCCTTATAACATTCTATTGATTTTTATTGTCATCCTACCACATCCTATATTTTCATTTATTTATTTTGTTTTGTCGCTGTCTCCCGCATTAGCGAGGTAGCGCAAGGAAACAGACGAAAGAAATGGCCCAACCCACCCACATACACATGTATATACCACATCCCATTCACTAAATAATCATTACATTCATTTTTGTATGAAACACCCCATCTTCAAATGATAATGGTAAAATACTGGTAAAGAGAATAGCATAAAATCAAAACTGATTACCTAAAGGTGGAGGATCCCAGTTCCAAGGGTTATTAGGTTCATACTCTGCACCATTATTGTCAAATGGAGTGCGGCCTCTCGTTGCTACAAAATCTGGTTCATCTTCATTAAGTAATTTTTTCTTTGCTTTGGTAAGGAGACCTGGTTAAAAAATGCATTTCATTAATTCTTGTTACAGAGAAATAGCCCTTGCTACTTATGCATCCATCTGTCAAGGAGTAGCAAACTACAATAATTAAGTCACAACTACCTTAATCCAAAAGAATGCAACAGAAATTCTTGCTGAAATAAAGAAACCAAGTTACAGTGGCTATACATTTACCTATGCTGAAAGAGAGATAATTACAACTTTATCTGACATTGCAAATAGTACAAAATTTTTCAAAACTAGCACTCAAAGGTCAACAAGAACACAAAGCCTGAAACCATATTAGAAACAATCAGTGAGAGACATGAAAAAGCACTTAAATGGTAAAAGATCTGCAGATGAATGAGACAAGCTAACTGATAAAACTGTATATTCAAACAATGCAAAGAAAGGAACATGAAAGGACTTCAAATACAGGGGAAAGTCTCATACATGGGGCCTCAAGACTGCAAAGCTCCACCCCGTACTGTGCTGCACAAATGGGTAATCAAAAAACAATTCTATGTGTACTTATAAGTAAAATCAACAATTCCAATCCCAGTGACCATTCCTTCATCTGAAAGAAATAAGGCTGAAAAATATGAGATAATAAGACCAAGAAAAGATCAGTGGACAAGAGAAGTTTTATCATAAACAGAAGATCCAGAAACAATGTGGTAATGGACTACAAAAATGAATACAGCACACAGAAAATACTTCTTTATTACAGCAAAGCTATCATTGTAGAACCATATTTAATGTTTTTATCAGTTTTTAAGCTATACAGCATATGAGTATGATGCATGCAAGTAAATGTCGCAGAAATCCAAATGCAAAGTATTTTCAAAAGTAAATGGAAAACAATGCCACATTAAAAATATTCATCAAATTATATCCTCTTGTAGTAAGTCTTTATTGAACTCTATTCAGAGTTATCATCATATAGCATAAAGAATCTATAAAAATAGAAATAGTCTTTTTTTTTTTTTTATACTTTGTCGCTGTCTCCCGCGTTTGCGAGGTAGGCGCAAGGAAACAGACGAAAGAAATGGCCCAACCCCCCCCCATACACATGTAAATACATACGTCCACACACGCAAATATACATACCTACACAGCTTTCCATGGTTTACCCCAGATGCTTCACATGCCTTGATTCAATCCACTGACAGCACGTCAACCCCGGTATACCACATCGCTCCAATTCATTCTATTCCTTGCCCTCCTTTCACCCTCCTGCATGTTCAGGCCCCGATCACACAAAATCTTTTTCACTCCATCTTTCCACCTCCAATTTGGTCTCCCTCTTCTCCTCGTTCCCTACACCTCCGACACATATATCCTCTTGGTCAATCTTTCCTCACTCATTCTCTCCATGTGCCCAAACCACTTCAAAACACCCTCTTCTGCTCTCTCAACCACGCTCTTTTTATTTCCACACATCTCTCTTACCCTTACATTACTCACTCGATCAAACCACCTCACACCACACATTGTCCTCAAACAACTCATTTCCAGCACATCCATCCTCCTGCGCACAACTCTATCCATAGCCCACGCCTCGCAACCATACAACATTGTTGGAACCACTATTCCTTCAAACATACCCATTTTTGCTTTCCGAGATAATGTTCTCGACTTCCACACATTCTTCAAGGCCCCCAGAATTTTTGCCCCCTCCCCCACCCTATGATCCACTTCCGCTTCCATGGTTCCATCTGCTGCCAGATCCACTCCCAGATATCTAAAACACTTCACTTCCTCCAGTTTTTCTCCATTCAAACTCACCTCCCAATTGACTTGACCCTCAACCCTACTGTACCTAATAACCTTGCTCTTATTCACATTTACTCTTAACTTTCTTCTTCCACACACTTTACCAAACTCATTCACCAGCTTCTGCAGTTTCTCACATGAATCAGCCACCAGCGCTGTATCATCAGCGAACAACAACTGACTCACTTCCCAAGCTCTCTCATCCCCAACAGACTTCATACTTGCCCCTCTTTCCAAAACTCTTGCATTTACCTCCCTAACAACCCCATCCATAAACAAATTAAACAACCATGGAGACATCACACAGCCCTGCCGCAAACCTACATTCACTGAGAACCAATCACTTTCCTCTCTTCCTACACGTACACATGCCTTACATCCTCGATAAAAACTTTTCACTGCTTCTAACAACTTGCCTCCCACACCATATATTCTTAATACCTTCCACAGAGCATCTCTATCAACTATCATATGCCTTCTCCAGATCCATAAATGCTACATACAAATCCATTTGCTTTTCTAAGTATTTCTCACATACATTCTTCAAAGCAAACACCTGATCCACACATCCTCTACCACTTCTGAAACCACACTGCTCTTCCCCAATCTCATGCTCTGTACATGCCTTCACCCTCTCAATCAATACCCTCCCATATAATTTACCAGGAATACTCAACAAACTTATACCTCTGTAATTTGAGCACTCACTCTTATCCCCTTTGCCTTTGTACAATGGCACTATGCACGCATTCCGCCAATCCTCAGGCACCTCACCATGAGTCATACATACATTAAATAACCTTACCAACCAGTCAACAATACAGTCACCCCCTTTTTTAATAAATTCCACTGCAATACCATCCAAACCTGCTGCCTTGCCAGCTTTCATCTTCCGCAAAGCTTTCACTACCTCTTCTCTGTTTACCAAATCATTTTCCCTAACCCTCTCACTTTGCACACCACCTCGACCAAAACACCCTATATCTGCCACTCTATCATCAAACACATTCAACAAACCTTCAAAATACTCACTCCATCTCCTTCTCACATCACCACTACTTGTTATCACCTCCCCATTTGCGCCCTTCACTGAAGTTCCCATTTGCTCCCTTGTCTTACGCACTTTATTTACCTCCTTCCAGAACATCTTTTTATTCTCCCTAAAATTTAATGATACTCTCTCACCCCAACTCTCATTTGCCCTTTTTTTCACCTCTTGCACCTTTCTCTTGACCTCCTGTCTCTTTCTTTTATACATCTCCCACTCAATTGCATTTTTTCCCTGCAAAAATATATACCTATCTATATATCTGATGCCTGTTCCCACCTGGAACTCCCTCAAGGGGTTGGCCACAGCAATAGTCTCTACAACTAAAGAACTCCAGTATCGCTTCTTGGCCTTTAGTCCCTCACCTTAACAGACAATTGGCAGAGGGTAACCCTTGTGCAGTGTTTGCAGAAACTCCTACGTAATGTCTCTAAGAAATGCTCCTATCTAATGCTCCTGTCTAATTGTTCTTACCTACTACTTCTATCTATTGCCCCTACCATTTTGCCAAATGGTAGGGGTAGCACATAGCACTCATTGCAAGAAAATCTAGAGGTATGAAGAATGAGCTGTGTTTGTTTAATGCTGTCAACTTTTATCTATAGCATGGAGAGATAGTATTTGTGGACAAAATGCCTGTATTCCATGTGTGGGTGAGGCAGAAAGAAAAGACAACTACCTGGGTCAGAGGAGTGCAACCTGACAACCACTGAAGTGCTGGCTCACTACACAGCTGTCAGTAACTCTCCTAATACCCAGGAGGGGTAGGTAGTAGTAATATACCTCCCTGGTCATTGACTGTCTACCATCTAAACCATACCAGTCATGTTTCATCATATGAAATGAAATTCTTTTAATTTAGCCTGATAAAAAATTTAAACCTACATTAGCTCCAGTGGCTGAAAGAATTACTAACATCAGAATCCACAAACTATAGAAAATAAGTTATTTAGGACTAACTTTTTCCTACCTTCACTGTACACAGCAGGAGGACGTATTAATAACTTACCAAGGCTTAAAAACTTAACTTGTAAATGATATATACCTTTGAGTGCCTGGACAAGAGCTTTATCTTCAGATCCATGCTCCCGTTCAAAATGAACCTGGAGTTGTGTGACGGAAGTTAAATCTAAATAGCAGAGTGGGCACAAAAAACCCTCCAGCACCTCCCCATCAGCTCCTGGCCCACCATTGGCTCCACTCATTACAACTCACTCAAAATTGGAATCCTTTCAAAAGAAGAAAAGGTTGGGAGTAAATATTTATGATGAATGAAATAAAAGAAAGGGATGGAAGAAACACCTATGCTGCATACATATCTACAAAACACTGACTAGAAGACCACTAAAGAGCAGGGATCTCCAATTACCTGAAGCAAACTCGCTATTCTACTAACCTAAGAAAAATTAATCTAATATCAAAGTATATATATATATATAGGGGAGAAAGAATACTTCCCACGTATTCCCTGCGTGTCGTAGAAGGCGACTAAAAGGGGAGGGAGCGGGTGGCTGGAAATCCTCCCCTCTCATTTTTTTTTTTTTTTTTTTTTAATTTTCCAAAAGAAGGAACAGAGAAGGGGGCCAGGTGAGGATTCTCCCTCTAAGGCCCAGTCCTCTGTTCTTAACGCTACCTCGCAAACGCGGGAAATGGCGAATAGTATGAAAAAAAAAAAAAAAATATATATATATATATATATATATATATATATATATATATATATATATATATATATATATATATACATATATATATCTTTCATACTATTCACCATTCCTGCGTTAGCGAGGTAGTGTTAAGAACAGAGGACTGAGCCTTTGAGGGTTTATCCTCACCTGGCTCCTTCTCTGTTCCTTCTTTTGGAAAATTAAAAAAAAAAACAGAGGGGATGATTTCCAGCCCCCTGCTGAATATATATATATATATATATATATATATATATATATATATATATATATATATATATATATATATATATATTTTTTTCATACTATTCGCCATTTCCCGCGATAGCGAGGTAGCGTTAAGAACAGAGGACTGGGCCTTTGAGGGAATATCCTCACCTGGCCCCCTTCTCTGTTCCTTCTTTTGGAAAATTAAAAAAAAACGAGAGGGGAGGATTTCCAGCCCCCCGCTCCCTTCCCTTTTAGTCGCCTTCTACGACACGCAGGGAATACGTGGGAAGTATTCTTTCTCCCCTATCCCCAGGGGGATATATATATATATATAAATATAAATATATATATATATATATATATATATATATATATATATATATATATATATATATATATGGGGATAGGGGAGAAAGAATATTTCCCACGTATTCCCTGCGTGTCGTAGAAGGCAACTAAAAGGGGAGGGAGCGGGGGGCTGGAAATCCTCCCCTCTTGTTTTTTTTTTTAACTTTCCAAGAGAAGGAACAGAGAAGGGGGCCAGGTGAGGATATTCCCTCAGAGGCCCAGTCCTCTGTTCTTAACGCTACCTTGCTAATGCGGGAAATGGCGAATAGTTTGAAAGAAAAGAAAGATATATATATTCAGTGGATGTAGCAAAAATCATAGAATAAAGTATATTTCCAAGCTTTTTTTCATGATGAAAATATCATGGCCATTCTGTGAATAACTTCTTTACCTGAGTAGAGAAATTATACAGGAGAAAGTTACTCAGAAGTACAGTACTTATACAAAAAGCCTGAAGCTTACTAATTTTCTTTTCCTATTTATATGCATCGATATTCACTATGCACATGGCAGGATTATACAAAATAGAAAAAAAATACAGGGAAACAAAACAGTGGTAACATTTCTAAACAATAACAGTATTAATAATAATGATAATCATAACAACAAAGCCTTTCCTTCATCTGTCCCTGGCAGATGAAAAATGGTAAACAAGTACGAAAAGAAAAATAGCACACTACTAATAATTTTTCTTCATACATGCTCCCCATTGCCTGTGTGAGCAAGTTAGTACCAGGAACAGGTGACTCAGCCTTGGATGAAGAAAAATCCTTACTTGGCTCCTTGCTCCATTCCTTCTTTTGGAAAGCAATACATTATGAAAAAAACAAAAAACATACTGATACAGTGAACGCCAGATGCTACAAAACCCACACATTTTGACAACCGCCCAGTATCTGGGTTTTGTGAGGTTTAAAGAAACACAAAAGGCACTATTCTGGGTTGTGAATATTATGGTAAAGTGGTGTGATTTATGATGTGCGATTTTTCTCCTATGACGCAGAATACATCCAAATCCTGACGTAATAATAATCGTTCCAATTCATTCAATTCCTTTCACGATTCTCACCCTCCTATATGTTCAGGCCCTGATCACTCAAAATCTTTTTCACTACATCCTTCCACTTCCAATTTGGTCTCCCGCTTCTCCTTGTTCCCTCCACCTTTGACACATATATCCTCTTTTTCAACTTTTCCTCACTAATTCTCTCCACATGTCCAAACCGTTTCAACACACCCTCTTCTGCTCTCTCAACCACACTCTTTATTTCCACACATCTCTCTTACCCTTTCATCACTTAATCTAAACACTTCACATCACACAATGTCCTCAAACTTTTAATTTCCAACACATCCACCCTCCACATTACAACCCTATCTATAGACCATGCCTTGCATGGAATAATAATAATAATAATAATAATAATAATAATAATAATAATAATAATAATAATATGGGAGGGTTTTGATTGAGAGGGTGAAGGCATGTACAGAGCATCAGATTGGGGAAGAGCAGTGTGGTTTCAGAAGTGGTAGAGGATGTGTGGATCAGGTGTTTGCTTTGAAGAATGTATGTGAGAAATACTTAGAAAAGCAAATGGATTTGTATGTAGCATTTATGGATCTGGAGAAGGCATATGATAGAGTTGATAGAGATGCTCTGTGGAAGGTATTAAGAATATATGGTGTGGGAGGAAAGTTGTTAGAAGCAGTGAAAAGTTTTTATCGAGGATGTAAGGCATGTGTACGTGTAGGAAGAGAGGAAAGTGATTGGTTCTCAGTGAATGTGGGTTTGCGGCAGGGGTGTGTGATGTCTCCATGGTTGTTTAATTTGTTTATGGATGGGGTTGTTAGGGAGGTAAATGCAAGAGTTTTGGAAAGAGGGGCAAGTATGAAGTCTGTTGGGGATGAGAGAGCTTGGGAAGTGAGTCAGTTGTTGTTCGCTGATGATACAGCGCTGGTGGCTGATTCATGTGAGAAACTGCAGAAGCTGGTAACTGAGTTTGGTAAAGTGTGTGGAAGAAGAAAGTTAAGAGTAAATGTGAATAAGGGCAAGGTTATTAGGTACAGTAGGGTTGAGGGTCAAGTCAATTGGGAGGTGAGTTTGAATGGAGAAAAACTGGAGGAAGTGAAGTGTTTTAGATATCTGGGAGTGGATCTGGCAGCGGATGGAACCATGGAAGCGGAAGTGGATCATAGGGTGGGGGAGGGGGCAAAAATTCTGGGGGCCTTGAAGAATGTGTGGAAGTCGAGAACATTATCTCGGAAAGCAAAAATGGGTATGTTTGAAGGAATAGTGGTTCCAACAATGTTGTATGGTTGCGAGGCGTGGGCTATGGATAGAGTTGTGCGCAGGAGGATTATTGTGCTGGAAATGAGATGTTTGAGGACAATGTGTGGTGTGAGGTGGTTTGATCGAGTAACGTAAGGGTAAGAGAGATGTGTGGAAATAAAAAGAGCATGGTTGAGAGAGCAGAAGAGGGTGTTTTGAAGTGGTTTGGGCACATGGAGAGAATGAGTGAGGAAAGATTGACCAAGAGGATATATGTGTCAGAGGTGGAGGGAACGAGGAGAAGAGGGAGACCAAATTGGAGGTGGAAAGATGGAGTGAAAAAGATTTTGTGTGATCGGGGCCTGAACATGCAGGAGGGTGAAAGGAGGGCAAGGAATAGAGTGAATTGGAGCGATGTGGTATACCGGGGTTGATGTGCTGTCAGTGGAATGAATCAAGGCATGTGAAGCGTCTGGGGTAAACCATGGAAAGCTGTGTAGGTATGTATATTTGCGTGTGTGGACGTATGTATATACATGTGTATGTGGGGGGGTTGGGCCATTTCTTTCGTCTGTTTCCTTGCGCTACCTCGCAAACGCGGGAGACAGCGACAAAGTATAATAAAAAATAATAAAAATAATAATAATAATAATAATAATAATAATAATAATAATAATAATCATAATAAGAATACTCTTTACCCCTGAATGCCTTTTCTACCTTCACAAAATTATGAACAAATGAATGAGCCTTTGAACAAATATCCTTGTTCGGCTCCCTTTACTTACTTTTGGGAAACAATAAATGATACAGAATAGAAGGCTTTCCATTCCCTTTGCACCTGCCACTCTTAGTTCCCTTTTACACTGTGCAGGAGATACTGTATGTGGGAAGTCTTTCTCTCCCATCTTCAAAGACAACAATAAAAATCAAAATAATACAGCACAAAACATTCTCTAAATATTACCAATGGTCTCTCAAAAGAAGTTATGAATAGTGTCACTGATATTCTTATTATCATTTCTAATTCTGTTTGTTATCACCATCATCGGTGTGAATATTTTCCCCACACAAGATTCACAATACTATAAAGGTCACCTAACAACTTAAGATCTTACAATAATAACTGCATTTTTTTGCAAAACATGGATTTCTTGAAAATGTTCTCCATTACTTCAATCAAGAGAGAATCAGCAACATATTGAACGTGCCCAGTAATAATGTATAGTCATTTCAGAAATAATCAACTTTTGTTGTGCCATATTAACCGTGATTTTCTTTAACTCACCCAAAAGATGATTAGTTAAAACTATCAAAAAAATGGACAAATTCCTCTGTGGAAAAGAAAATAATGATAAGTTTTTACCAAAAAATTTACTAAACCACTGGGCTTGTTAGAGGAGAGAGGCCATACTAAAGGTGGCTGGCCAGTGTCCCTGCTCCCTCTTCAATATTTTTGAATTTTCATCCATTTGTGGGTTACAATGGGGATGGCTAGGGGTCAGGGGATGGGATGAAAAGCTCCCTGGATGGAGTGCTAAGCAAAAATAGTTGTTTTGACTATTCTCACCTGTATTTTCTTTGCAATTAAGTATGGCTACTCTCATAAAGCAACTGCTGGACTTACTCAATGTTTTCAGTGAAAACTCAAACATTATATCCCTTTTCCCCACAACTAGTTTGTCCAATTTTGATATTGCCATTGTGGTGGCAAACCTAAAGTAAAAACATTGTGAAGCAAACTAAAAATATTTATGAGTAGTAATACCAATACAATGGAAAGATGCTGAAACCTTAAAAGTCTACACAAAAAGTACCTATATTCTCCACATATTTCTGTGCACTTGAGAGAGTATAACAGTTACGGGAGACTCCAACAGTAAGTTCTGAACCTACACCTGCATCAAATATTAAGATTTGCCATGTACTGTGTCTGTTTTATAATCCATGCCTGTGCAACCAAGATCTGGTCCCTAAATCTATGAATGCTGTACAAGAAATTTTTTGGTGATGCATTGATATACAATGTATAAGTTTATCATCACCATCTTAACAGATATGCCAACCTGATAAGGAACCTTTACCTATCATTACAGGCAATAAACCTAATTATGCAAATAGCTCATTACATGAAGACAATGTGTATAGAACATGAAGTTCAACCATGCATGTCTCTTCTCAGTACTATAAATTCTCTTAACATCACCTCTTAAAACCCCCCAGTCCTATTCAAACCGCACAAATCCAGCTTAAATGGTGAATAAAGCCAGGTATGAAACGTAAGGCTACTCAGTAACAGTTAACATGACAAAATTATTCATCCCACCACAAAAAAAAATATATTTAATACCTGTACTCTATTATCCCCTCGAGAATTCTCTCCAAAATCCACGAGGTTTATAAAATTATTCATCCCACCACAAAAAAAAATATATTTAATACCTGTACTCTATTATCCCCTCGAGAATTCTCTCCAAAATCCACGAGGTTTATCTTTAAGTATGGACACTCAATCCCTAATCTACTGAGAACAGATCACAACTCCATGGTGGAGCAACAACAACAACAAAAAAACGACACAGTTCGGCCCCTATTGTCTTGGTCCCTCCCACTACTTAGCCTTTTGCCTACAACACAATAGTGACAATTACAACCTCTCCTTCCACCACTACTTTAAGGCGTATGAAGCTTCTCCCCAATACCTGGAATGCAGCTGGGTTAGCTTTAATCTCATCAGATGCAACCACGACTCAGAAACTCGTCTCTAGCGACGGGGAACACGAAAAACATGAAATGCACAGGTCACCTAGATTTGACAGCCCGTACAGACGGGCGGAACTATCAGCTGATGTGCTGGGAATGCAGGCTTAATTCTTTATTGCAAGACTTATGCGAATTTATGTTTAACAATAACACAGACATTCTAAAGAAGCAAGTAGCGATGAAATAATGATGCTAGATCTTTACAAACAGAATGGCCTAGATACGACGAATGTGGATTCAGTGCTATTGAAACTTTCACTGACAATTTAATATTGAAAATCAGGTATGTAATTATACCATGAACGAAAAAATATATAAACATATTTCAAAATTAAAGGTTATGGAACAAAAGTGTTCACATCATACTGAAAAAAATTATCCCGATACTTCAAGTACAAACTGAACTGATCTAAAACAAAATCACGATGGAAAATTATAATAAATCATACTTAGAAGAATATATCCTTTATTGCAAATTTCATATTGTATTGTTTTTGAGCGTTGTCAGTAAAGCTTATGACTACATTTTGGAAATCAATTAGATATAGTCATCAATAATATATTAAAAAAAAGAAAGTCCCTAATTCAATGTATAGACGTATAGGTATAGTTGGATTTAATGTGAACTATAAAAATAAAAAAAAGAACCATTACCCACGTAGAGTTTGTTTATTTGCAAGGATCAGCTGTGCCAACCTAAACCGGAGATGGCCACTTACTTTGGACTCGACAAAATTGCAAAGGCATTCCGTATGATTAAGAATTACGGTGGAATCAGGGCGACACTATATCAACTATACAGGTGTGCTTTAACTGTAGATACATTCAAAAATATAAACTAAGTTATTTTTTACCGACAGCTTGTTCCCAGTCACTTAGGCCCTGCCAACAGTTCCTCAGACATCTCAACTCCTCCCAAAGGTCTTTTGACCGTAAACTTACCGACACTTTGGCTCCTAACAGCTGATTTATGGTCCTTCATGCTACTAGAGCGTCATTCATAAATTTCGTCCCACATGTCTCCATTGCTTCCAAATATGTATAAATGGTTTGCAGGATTCTTATGACCTCTATTGATGTATCACTTGAATTAATCAATTTATCCTGACTTCTTCTGTAACGGTTGTTACTTTTATCAATGTGAAACATATAGAGTTAATTTCTGGAACATCACTATGGAAAGAAGTGAGTAATGGATGTGAATGAGACTGAGAGTGGCAAGTTTTGATAGGAGGGAGTGGGTGATGGGTTTTTAAGAAAGTGAAATGGTATTGGTCTTTGAAACTTAGTAGTTGATTAAAGCAGAGAATAAGTGGATGACAGACGTGAAGGAGCAAGTGGCTAATAGAATTGGAGAGCGAGTGGATGATGGATGAGTGAGAGAATGACAGATATGGTAAGGATGTCGAGGAGGATGAAAGGAAAGGGTAGCTTTGCCATGCCCACGTCCACTCCTGTGTCTGTGTTCTTGCCCATCTCCATGGCCTGAGGAAACTGACTGAAACTGCTATGACACGCAGGGAATACGTGGGAAGTATTCTTTCTTCCATCCCCAGGGATATATATATATATATATATATATATATATATATATATATATATATATATATGTATTTTTTTTTTTTTTGGGGGGGGGGGGTAGCCGCAGAGCTGGAATCTGAGACCCTTTTGTCTCCATTTTAAGGATACCAATAGGAGATCCACAAATGGTATACAGTTTAGGGAATTTGCACTATGCACGTATCCATGGTAAGGGCTAAAGTGTCTTATTCATCTGGAATATTACATACTTTAGGTCTGTGATTTTATCATCAGTAAGGCCCCTACCAACGTTTAATCTGAGACCCTTTTGTCTCCATTATAAGGATACCAATAGGAGATCCACAAATGGTATGCAGTTTAGGGAATTTCCACTGCACATATCCATGGTAAGGGCTAAAGTGTCTCATTCATCCGGAATATTACATACTTTGAGCCTGTGATATTTATTAACACTAAGGCCCCTACCAACATTTAATTTCTAGACACTGGCCCATTACCAGTAGTAGTCAATCCTTGATATTTATCAAACACCCTCCCCCCCCCTTAACATTTTGTCTCATTTAATTTCTAGACACTTTGGCCCATTACCAACAGTCATTCCTTGATATTTATCAACCCCCTCCCCAGCTCTTACTATCATTTTATCTCATAATATTTACTTTCTTGAACATATTATGGATGTATAATGTCTGAACTGAAAGAGGGCTTACACTTTCTACATTTATGACTGCAGTTTATGGTCTGCTGCTCTACTGATGCAATTACTTTGTAAATGTGTGTAACATGTAAGAACGGCATGGATTAGTCATATAACATGTTTTTTTTTATGTCGAAGGCTTCAGTCACAGACATAAGTCCACATCAAGGCCGGGCCTTAATTGAAATACGGAGAGAATTATGAAATGGAAAAAGAAAAGACAAGGGAAACTTTTACATATTTTGGAGAAAGTGAAAGACCTGTCTTTAGTTATAGGTGCACATGATGAGCATTTTTGCAAATCATTTCTGAATGTGAAAAAAGTTGCTTTGAGTAATAGGTTACTTGATTTACATCAATACATTTACAGGACAAATGACCTAAAAGATGGCATCCTTGTTGGTGAGGATGCTTTGGGCAACAAGTACTATGAAAACAAGCAGCTTACGCTAGGTGAGTGGTTGTCATCATTAGTTTTCAGATGAAATATACTGTGCATGATACCAGGATATTCCAAAGTGTCATATGTATTAGTGATACATTCTACTGGGATAAATTGAAGTGTTGAATCCACAGCTGTAACATTCATAGGGTTACCTCTTATATTTTTTTTCCAGGAAGGAACCGATGGGTAATTTACCATCCACGAGTTGGTACAGATTATGAAGGATCAATGGTTCCTGCTGAATGGTTTGGATGGTTACACCATATGGCTGACAAGCCACCAACTGAGGTCAGAAGAGCCCTTTTTTTTGTGGTATTCAAAGCTTTCCACTGACATTTAGGCTGTGTTGGACTGTATAAGAATATGTACAGAATTATGTGCATCAGTGAATGATAATGGTTGCATTCCATACCATCTCATATTCTTAATACTAGGAGTAAGATGCCAGAGAGTTAAGATCTGATAGTCGAAAGATGAATTAGCTCCCAGAGGACAGGGGGGGTCTTGGTCTCAGGGCAGGGTACTAAATCTCTTTCCTTTTAAAATAACCTCCTCCATGAAACACCCAATAGGCCATCATGTTTTTAGACCAAATCATAGCATGATCAAAACTTTCCAGCATTGAGCAGGGTCCATAGAAATGCTTTTGATTTTTACATGACTGTGAAGGACCTCTTTCTTAAGAATAGGTAGCAACAAAGGAGTGTAGGCTATTGGAAACCTGTAAGGAACAGGATCTTCCAGAAAATAGTTTTGAGAATGCCTGGACTGCCTTAATTTTTGAAGGAAGTCTAAAGATAAAGTTGTGTCCTCACCTAGAGGTAAACAGAAGTCCTGAAGCAGACCTCCTGTATGAGATGTCTTTCAGTCCAGGAGAAGGAAGAAGTTCTGCCTTTCTTCTGCTTATGTTTGATTTGAAAGGATCTCACAAGATTTGTTCCATACTTTAGAACATGTGGAAGTAGGTATTGTTTAGTGCTAGCTGATGTAAGGGCTGCAGTTCACATCCAGCAAATAGTGCCTTTCAGAAGCAAAATGGTGTTAGGAAGACATGTAGCTTTCATAAACAGTACATTAGAATGGGCAACATCTGCCCCTGTGGAACTGGTATAGTTAGTAATACTACACACTTTAAACTTGGCCGAGCTATACCCTGATAGATGCCCAGTATATTCTAGTTAGGGAGAGGATGATCTAACTTTCAGGTAAAGAAGATACTCACTGCATCAAACAGCTTATACATCCAAATACTGCAGATGAGGAAAAGATTATGAACATATCTGAGTTTTACAGCAAAAGAATTAAATACTTGGGATCAGATCTGAATATCTGTACTGATTCTCCCATTTTCTTTGTACTAAATCTGTGTTCAACAGTTACTTTATTGACTGTTCATTTAGTAATTCTAAGTCTCACAATATCTTCATCTCTCTGTTTCCTTTCCTAACTTTAGAAAATGCAGCCCATGTGCTTTCAGCTGATAAGACATGCTCCTGTTTCTGACCGTAACATTTATCAACAGGTTCCCCCAACCAGTTATGCATGGCAGTCTGGACATGAGGAGAATAAAACTGGAACCGAAGATGCATATATGCCTTATTCTACCACAAAACCAAAAATTCAGGCATGGATTCCTCCAAAATCCCACTAGATTAATTTCTTTTTTCATGTACAATTGTGTTGGAGTTAAAAACAGTTGTATCACTTTAATACACTCTCCAGCAATGTGATCTTAGTATGTTACCTTAGTCCATTAAATTTCAAAGTACTAGGATGTTTGCCCATTTTATGAAAGGGTGAACCACTGTAGTGCATCTACATAAAAACTTTAACCTGTTTTATGCATTGAAAATTTGGTTTAGATTGGATAAAATCGTGTTTGCAGAATGACAGTGCACTGGAAATTTTAATGACATTCAAAGCCTAATGTGTCCAGTGCAGATGTCAAATTTGTTGATTTTTTGTGGGTAATATCACTTAATTCCGTAGCATAAAATTTGTGCACTGTGAATTTGTTAGTATACAAAATGCTACGTGGAAGAAAGTTCTGTTTCCCTTTACAGTATGACTTTCTTAATTGTTACAGTCCCATAACAAAATGAAAAATTTAATGTATCATCCTTAAATTATTTATATACATTTAATGTGAATACTGATATTTACTTATTTGAACAAAAAACTGGCAAAAATTGCTTACTGTTTTTCATATAGTATGTAATGGTAAAGGAAATCTTAACAGATGAATTTATGTAGGTAAATATATATGTGGGAAAGAGCGTACCAGCCTACATACTTATGAATGAGTACTTGAGATTTTGCCAAAATCAAGAGCTAGTGCATGGCACTAACTGCACATCTCACATGAATAACACTCATCCTCTCTGCTGCCACCTGCATTAATAATTACTAGTTCTGGGCTCATCTGGGACTGTTTTCAACCACATCAATTTTTCTTTTACATGTTTCTCTAGTTATTTCTATTTATCAGAACACTTCTCTCCAACTTAGAACTCTGCGAGACCATTTATGGATCCTTTGTAGTGTAAGAGATAAAAATGGGATGTTTTTGAAAAACTTCTTTTTGAGTCAACCAGTATGACATTTTCTTCTCATTATTTGTAATTATTGCCAGTTTTTGATATACCATACAGAGTTTTGTAAATATGTACCATAATAAACTGTGTAGGAATTTAAAATGTTATTCAACCCTCAATGAATAGTATTTTTCAGCTTTTAGAATATACCAAAAGAAGGAAACGTCCTTTTAGTAAATATCATTACAGTACTTACTAGTTACAATAATAAATGTTACTGAATGAATTCAATAATGCTGTGGTAAGCTAGGCTTGGAGTTGATCACCCTGTTTACTACAAGTTCCCAACACTTTTGGAGCATATTGAAGAAAACAGCATCAGTGAAGAAAATCTGAAGAAAATTAAATGCAATATACAGCTACAACTTCATCCTTTGTCAACGAGTTTTGAACAGTACTTTCCTGAAGAGAAGTTACAAGATAGGAAAGCACTGGGTAAAAGACTGTTATGCTTTTGAAAGACCAGAGGCTGTAGTTGGGCTAAACCTAACACTTGATCAAGAAAATGAGCTTCTTCATCTCACAAGTGATACATCATTAAGAATCAGGCACAAGTCATCATCTATGTCATCATTTTGTATAAGTGTTTCCAAAGAATATCCACATTTGAATGAGGAAAGTATCTTGCTTTTGATACCTTTTATATCTACACACTTATGTGAAGCTGGTGTCTCAACCCTGAAAAAGCTAAAAAAATAAAGAATAGGCAGAATGGTCACAGTCCCTCTCAATACACTGAAGTGAGATAAGTCAGCAATATCTTAGGCAGGCTAACACTTGACTTCTTAGCAAATTCTATACAACAGCTGTTCAGCCTTCTCGCACTGTCCTAACATATCTACTTCCCTCAATGTCTTTAGCAGCCATGTCGTGTTAGCCATCATGACATGGAGCTTGCTTGCCTACTTGTCCACTAACATCCAACCCATCAGTTCCCTGGTGAACTTAGTGTCTGGTCTTCCCTTAATTGGGTCAAGCCTAGACCACACAGGCTTGTCTGCTCTCTAAATGATTTCTTAGTGGGAGATGATGCTGAACTTCTTAGCCAAAACCTTGATAGTTGGTGCTTTGGTGACTTCCAAAACAACCCTTTCACCATGGACAATCTTCATCTTTTCCAAGTCCATGCAGCATAAATTCTGGCTCAAATAGTCCTGACCCAGGATTACAGGAGTTTTCATCTCTACTGTGAACAGGTAGTGGATGTCAGCCATATAATTTGCAGCTTTATTTCACTGGACCCTTCAATGACAAACAGCTGCTACTTAGGCTCTATAACACCAGGCTGCACAAAGGACTGGTCAGCCACTTTATTCATAGGTATTGGATACTCCTTACCAGTGATCTCACTCTTCACACATGCTGCTGACAGTTGTCTTCTTGTATGTGACTACGGATTTTCTGGGTATGGCACCTCATGAGCAGCCCGTTATTGCTAGGTCAGGGTAGACATCTGCTATTATTACTGTTACTGCTGCTGAAGCCACTGCATCTTCTGCTAATGCTACAAATGCTGGGTCAGGTGCAGACGTCTACCTCTAACTCTCTCCTCCTTGTTTGACCATCTCTGTCACTATGCTAAGCTGAAGCCCCACCTGAATTGTATTCTGCTATCAGGTCTAGGTTCCTGACATGCATTCCCACTTAACACTGTAACATCTTGGGTTAAACTGATACTACAATCCTGACGTTCTCGCACTGTTCTTTCTCACCTTTAGCTGTAGGGTTTTGTTGATAGGGAAAAGTGTGTGTGGGTGTCATACATGGGAATGCAAACAGGAAAAGACCACTGGGTCATCTCATGGCTGTTTATGATGGTGGAAAAGATCAGAGACATAGAAATTAGTGTGGTAAGAGTAGGAAAGCAAACATAACACAGAGGATTACCTCTTAATTTGATAACTTACTAAGAAGGTGCAAAAAGTTTCAGTTATGGCCTTGCAGAAGTATTTCATGTCTAACACTGAACGTATTTTTGGTGTTGCTTTCACTACTCTAACTGGTAAATCAGTCCTTATGTTAAACATATTGAAGAAAAGTGCTTGCCTCATTCGAAGTAAAGGAAGTGTTTTGCCTCATTCGAAGTAAAGTGCTTTGCCTCATTCGAAGTAAAGTGCTTTGCCTCATTCGAAGTGAAACGGTACCGCATAAGTTTACATCCATTACTATGAGTGAAACCAATCAAATAGCTGCTCGCATCGAGATTATCAAAGCCTTTGATACTTCTGAATACCTGTTTTAATTCACTTTAAAGTCTTTTCTTTCTTGGCTACTAAAAGGGGCAGGAGGTGGGGGTTGCTGGAAATCTTCTCCTCCTGTTTTACTTTTCCAAAGGAAATGACAGAGAAGGAGGCCAGGTGAGGATTTTTTCATCTAAGGCTCAGTCAACTGTTCTTGAAACTACCTCGCTAATGCGGTAAATGGTGTATATGTATAAAGAATTTTTTTTCATCTATTTAGCTCTCACAGATTAATTTCCTAGTCCGGTAATCGTGTTTGCGGCTCGTCATTGTACTTTATGTAGTTATTATTATTATTATTTATCATTATTAATATTATCATCATCATTATCATTATTATTATCAAAGGGTGACCAAATTGAATGCAACATCCTAGGTGGGATTATTATCAAAGGGTGACCAAATTTAATGCAAGACCCTAGGTTGGACCGCACCAAAGAAATGTAGAGACCATTAGTTACTTAGATCTGAATTTAAATGCCCACCCTATTAAGTCTAGAAATTTATTAACCTCTTTTACTCTTGCTATGCCTTACTTACTTGACTTTATGTCATCTGAGATCATTACACCCGTCTTTTTTTCTAATTTACCTTCTGTAGCTCAACAGAATTCATGCGACAGCTTCTCTGCTCTTTTCTATCCCCGTTTTTAAAATGGCACTTGTATGATATCAAAATTCATTTGCCACATTCAAGCTCTGTCCAGTTGTCTCTCAACCTGCTGCTGTAGGCGTTCAATTTTTTTTCTTCCAATGCACCCTAGTATCAGTCACTGACATGTGAATAAATATATATGCATGTATGTGTTTATGTATGTCTGTATCCACACACTTTTTCACTAAAAAGCAAAGTAACAACATAAAAGTTTTCACCTACATAAGTTTATCCAACAATTTACACTGAATGTCATTTTCTGAGAGGTTTGAATAATATATGCAAAACTTCAAGCCATTAAGAAACATATACTTCAATATGAATGACGGTATTTTTTCATGCATACTAAACAAAAAATGCAATAATAGCGTCCTTCAAATAAATAATCCCCTTAAATAATTCTGCTTACGTCGAGATCCCAGACCTTGGCATAGACTAGCATTTATGTGTGAATAGGATTAAAAGATATGGTTCATATATATATACTCAAGGCTGACGCGGGGCAACGCGAGTGTAAAACTCTCTCCCTGTGACACACAATTAGTAATTTCAGCATATTCACTTAGAAAGACTTTTCTATCATGTTAAACTTTGAGAACGTCGTAGCAGTCATTCTTCACATTCCCGTCTGTCGACCACCTCCACTAATTCCCCTTTTGGCTAGCCTTGCCGTCACGTCTGCTATGTTTACAGTGACACATCTTGACGTGTGTCCTCTATCCTGTGCTCAGTCATGCAAATCCCAGGCAATATGTTGTGAATTTCTCACACAAACACTTTCAGTTCTGTGCACTATTACCTTTTTACTGACAATGATGACGTATTACTCTCACTTTCAGAACAACTTACATTTTCAAGCTGTGAGTGCTGCAATTAATCTTGAGAACAACTTGTTCTTTGTTTTTGTTCGAAATACTTTAGTTTGACTCACGCTGATTTTTCTCCACCAAGGACAGCGATGCTTTATCCAGCACGACACTAGAATAAGCAGCACTATTTTTCACAGTCGTATCTGGTTTGTTGCAATGGAGAACGGCTACTGAGAGAGGGTGGTGAACAGACTGTCACACTGGCGAGGAACAATGTGGCTTTAGGAATGACAGAGGATAAGTGGATCAAGTGTTTACTTTGAAGAACTTGTGAAAAATCCTTGGAGAAACAGAATTTGTACGAGACATATATTGATCTGGAAAAAGTATATGATAAAGGTGCTTTGTAGAGGTGTTACGAATGTATGGTATGGGAGGAAAGCTATTAGAAGCAATGAGGAATTTTCTATCAAGTGTAAAGTGTGTATGCAAGCAGGAAGAGAGGAGGCTGATTGATTCCACGAAAGGTTGGGTCTGCAACATAGTTGTATGATATCACCATGACTTTAACTTGCTTGTGGGTGGGTTAGTGAAGTAGTCGAACACGAGCGTCTTGAAGTTAGGAACAGCTCTGCAGTTCACTTGTGGTGGGGTGGAAGGGCATGGCATACGAGTCGGTTGTTGTTTGCTGATGACACGGATGTGGTGGCAGATTCGAGTGAAAAAATGAGGAAGCTGGTTTCTTTGTCTTTGAAAGAAAGTGTATGTAAAAGGAGAAATTGGAGTGGGAGTTTGAGTAAAGTACACATGAATAAAATGCAATGCTTTAGACAAGTGGAAGTGAGTATGGAAGGAATCCGTAGGGTGGGTATGGGGCCTAACATCCTGGCGAACTGAGGAGTATGTGGAGAGGTCTGTCTGTGACACAAAAGGCAGATATCTTGGTGGGTATCTTGGATATCAGCCACGAAATAATAAGTTACTTGTAGTGATGAACAGAGTCCTTCACTCGTAAAACGTGAACCCAATACTTATCATGACAGCTGAGCAAGGTGACTATAACAACGGCTCTTAATAGAGACGACAACCATGCTGGACATAAAATATAGATTTTTACTGGATGAAGTGAGTGATGGGTTCAGTGATCCCAATAATTTGTTTGGCAAGCACGGAAATACTTGTTCTAGCAGGTTTATAAGCAGAGTTATGGCGGCCAATAAACACCTCAAGCATCCATTTTTGGCAGTCGTCGATGTTTGCATTTTCCTCAGGGGTACGGACGTGGCATCATTTACACCCTTGATCAATAAGATCTAAGTTGATTTAAAAGTCATTAAAAAGCCATAAGGATGGCGAAATATACAGGTTATTTGGCTCGTCAAACAATGAAATGTTTACAATTCAGTCACTGATACAGTTTTGACAACAGGCGAGCAATACAGAAGGAAGAGGCAGGCATACTACTGCAGTGAATGTAGGAGTGGACAAACACACAACACCTGCAGGTATACGGATACACCGGCTTCCTGCTACACTTAAAGTAGAACACCAGCGGAGTAAACACTGGCTTGACTAAGGCTCAGGTGTAACAGATATGCTCCTCATCTCCCTGCGTACACAACACTGCCCTACGACACGCTCTCGTCAATAAAGGAATCGTTCACTAGGATCACGTCACCGTTAAGCCATCCGCGGAAGCTTGTCCTTAAAGATAATTTCTATCAGTAAAGTCTTTTTATCCTCCTTTATTGGCCTACTGAGGGTGTCGGTACGTCTCTTGAGTATCATGGCCTTGGTTTTGACCTGATTCTTAAGAGTTAGGTCAAAGGCGACGTCAGTCACATCCAAAAAGCTTACCGTTACACTGGAAGGTCGAACCATCGTGCTCAGAGGTTGAATCATCGTGCTCAAGAGTCAACCTACCATGCTCAAGGGTCGAGCCATCGTGCTCACGGGTCGAACCGTCGTGCTTAAGGGTCAACCGTCGTGGGTAGAACCATTTTGCTCAGGGGTTGAATCATCATGTTTGGGGGTTGAATCAACGTGCTCAAGGGTCGAACCGATGCGCTCAAACGGTTGAACTATCGTGCTCAAGGGTCGAACCGATGCGCTCAAACGGTTGAACTATCGTGCTCAAGGGTCGAACACTCGTGCTCAGAGATCGAACTATCTCAATGGGCATTTGTGCTCAAGAAGTTGCAGTGTTGTCTGTGTCAAAGCCCTAAACGTACATCGTTTTCTGCAAACGGCTGATTGAAAAAACGTATAGTATATGCATTACCTGACTTTTCCTGTATACGACAGAAAGGACAACTGGTGCAGGACTGTTTGGCAAGGGACTTTCAAAGCAATGCACCATTTCAGGCTTACAAGTTCTCTTAGATATTGGTACTAAGAAAAAAATAAAGAAAAACTAATATATGCCTCTCCTTCCCATGACTGAATGCCATAAACTAGTTGATCTCCATATAAAATTTCAGGTTAATTTCCACCATCAGGGTCATAACACATGAGAGATCATCTACATCATGAAAGCGTACCTATACTTGGGTTTACATTTTTCGTTTATCAACCCTACGACGTATTTCTACATATATAATGGTCTCAAAGTACTCTAGGACTGAAAGAACAGTTCTCAAACTTGTGTTACATCTTTTGCTCTTATCTACCTATTCTTGGAGTGTGGGGGGCGATATATCATCTGATCAAAGACGCGAGAAGTCAAACACCAAGGAGCACCCTCGGTCCCCAGACGAGCCACACGTCCTCTGTGTACCCCGTACCTGATAACACGGCTCTACCCGCTGCCATCACCAAGAAATTCCTCTCGGATTATCATGAAACAAGTTAACTTTGCCTACCCTAGCTAGGAACTGGGATGTTTCCACCAATATTCTAACGTGTGCAGAAGAGCAACCACAGAGACAGGGGCCATCTAAAAGTAGAAGACACTTCATAGTTTTTATATTTCTTTCCACCATGAAACAAAATGGTTTGGACCTCTGAGCTTCGTCCATTGATTTCCTGCTCAGTCTGCACGCATATCACAGATATAGATGCAAAACACATTTTAGACAAAAAATAGTAACAACAATATCATCTCAAATTAACACATGCATAAAAATGAGAGGAATCAAATCCCTGGAATTACCAGAAACAGAAAATAACCTCAACCCAACCCACCTCCATAGTACAATAACCGAATCCCTCCGATAAAACAGATCGACCCCTACAATACAACAACTTGAACCTTGCAACAGACAAGTTTGATTGTAATGCATGATATGATTAGCCAATTTGATATTCGGTTCTCTCCATTCACAGCGAAACAAACTCTTCATATGTTTTTCCCATCTCATATAATCTATACTTGAAGAACGGTGGACATGTTTACCCTTAACATGTCCCACTATGATATGGTACCGATACCAGTGATTATTTTTTTCTTCAGTAAAAGGTGTTTATGACAGATGATCACCTCCAAGTCAAAGATTTTTATTTAGATGTTAACGCTAAAGCCTTTCAATGGTACAGATTCGAAAGATCAACCTGTAGCTGCAAAATAAGCATTTTCTAAACCTTATAGAATAGACGAAGGCTAAAGGTAAGGTGGGATCACACATAATATGTTGTCCCTATCAGTTTTATGCTTTGAAGCATGCTTCTCGGAAATAGTTAGTGCTCATTTATTTCAGTCTGCGCCAGAGGCCAGGAAAATGACACATTCACCAAGGATCTTTATACTCCCGAGTTCATTTTGTGGAGTTGGGGTGCGCGGGGGAGTGACAGCTCAGGTGCGAATTATGTTGTGCTCACATTCCTCCGGGATTCCTCCCGCTTCCCCACGCCCCTTAGTTTCTCAAAATAATTGTGTAACTGGACTTAATGAAGTGTTTTTCACCTTTTCATATGTGTGTGACTGAAGCTCTCCCTTACCCCGCAGATAGGAGGAATCAAAATGACTTCCCATAATGTACAAATTGCTTATATAACTTTACTAATCCATGGTCTTTGATGCTGACATAATATTTCGGTGTTTCAGATCAAGTTGCCAAGAACTGAAGAAGAGAGTTAAAAATGTGTTCACAACTACCTACTTAAAGCTTTGATACGTAACCAACCTTGTAAAATGTGTGCCACGGTTTTTTTATGGAAATACTAACATGTGATATTATCCTTCACACACACACACACACATATATATATATATATATATATATATATATATATATATATATATATATATATTATTTTATTTTTTTTATCTTATACTTTGTCGCTGTCTCCCGCGTTTGCGAGGTATATATATATATATATATATATATATATATATATATATATATATATATATATATATATATATATACATTATATATATTCGAACAAAAAATATATATATACTCGAACAAGAGAAATTAAGGTAAATATTTCTCAAAATGATTCTTTTTTACTCTTATTGCTAGTGTAGCTAATCAAACTAAACAGGCAGAAATATGTCGACAGTACCCCTTGTTTCCAGAGAGATAACAAGAGGAGCGTTTATTATATGGTATCATGTAAAATATTTTTTTGTTTCTTAGCATAATGATGAGTTGCAATATCAATTTTGTTCCGTCTACATCAAAAGTGTGTCTGACGAGAGATAAGCCAAATAACTCTTATTATCATATGTGTTGTTGGAAACAGAAATATTAAGTGCACACTGAGAGATTCCTTTAATCCTAAGCCTGACGCTCCAACTCGCAATCTTCGTATTAACATCGGAATAAAGTTTGACATTTATACCTGAGAAAATCATATTTTAGGAAGCGAGGAATAGCGAGGGCTAGGTCGTATACCACAAGATATTTGCCAAACGATTAGCGTAGGTCATTATATCTCTCGTAAATCTAACTATATGCCTTATTTTCTCTTAACAAGCACCTTATCATGATGAATTTCTAGGTTACTAATGTTATACCATCCTTCGTATACTACATCAATGCATTCAATGTTACAATTCTTTTTTTTTTAGGCTCCATACCCTGGCGTATTGGGAGAGGCCTATACACTACCACCTGAGCCCTCCATGTCGTTGGTAGCAGAATCACACACGAAAATTTACTCAAAGAAGTATACCTTAAATTTGCAGGGGTCGCGGGAGGATCCATTACTGTAGCTACTACCTGAGCCCTCCCTCTCGCTGACAGCAGATTTCAAAAGTATATTCACAGGTGATCTGTGTCTTGGTATCAGGCCGTGCTCACCAGAGGGTTCCATCTCTAAGCAGCTCTACAACATTTCAGTTTAGACGATGAACCAGGGCAATTGTTAGTTTTTCTTTTTTTGGCCTAATAAACTGTGTTCGATATCGACGAAGAACATACAGCCATCAGCTGATTAGAAATGTTTTTGGGTCTACCTTGTTTCAAACTTAGTAAAAATGCTTGAAAAGTTCGGTATGAATTCATCATCTGACACAGAAGCTGGAAATTATGTTCCACGTACATGTAATGAATATATTAGCAAAGTGATTTTCACATCAAAGAATTTGTATTAAATCAATTTAGGTAAAATGGCTTACCCTAAAACGATCACAAGAACATGATTTCTCTTTCAGCTTGTTCGGTATGGGAGTAAACAGGAACACTGAATTATTGGAGTTCTACGAGGTTGGTCTTTCTGCGCGAAAAACGTATACAAGAATAATAGAGACTGAACGAAATCATATTAAAGTTTGGCAAATGTTTAAAGGCATACAAAGTTACGAGAGCTGAGGAAGCTTACATTGTTTACCACATCTTGTGGAACTTGGGTAATATAGCCCTTGTACCAGATACCAGGCCACACGCGGGGCCACACGCGGCTGACGACAACCAACAGGTGGACTAATGTGTTAAAGCACCCGTCCACGCTTTGATATAAATCACCGCAAAACATACACCATCTCCCAGTCGCTAAAATGGCCAGTACTACCTTAGTAACTTCTCTTCCCTTTACTCGGAGTACAAATGAACATCATTCTCTTTTTCACCATGTAAATCAACAATAACTTCCACCATATTTTTTCGGTTGCATTTTTCCCTCCACATTTAAACGGTATTCGTTGGGAGTGCTGTTGTTCTAATTTCTTTGTAAGGCTTTCTAGAGGGCTCTTGGTGCCCCTCAACACGCTCAGTATAGCGCTCTTATTCCCTCCAGTGCACGGGCACTTTGACATGGACGAGACAGGTGCACCGAATGTGTTGTGTACAGGGGAGAGATGAAGGTCGGTGGGTGGCGTACAGAGAGAGGCTGGCGAGCACCATGGACCGTAACTGGTTTCTCGAAAGCCTTCGTAGTTAACGTATGCTGTAAGAAACGTTATAACTGATTTTTTGCTCCCTGTTATTTATTATCGAAAATGATCATTTAGCAGATATATCTGAGAAGAAATTCTGTGAAAGGACAGCCATAGACCATGAAGTGCCTTTTTGTAGTTGCTAAGATTGCCGTAAATCGCAAGTTTTTTCCTCAGCATTCCTGTGTTGTGTCGAGTGCGGTGGAAGGTATCCATTAGTGTGACGCGTCGGAACTTCATACTTAAATGTTTTTCACGTGTTAAACATATTTCCCATTCATATGTATCATTACAGAACTGGGGTGGGTTTGTTCCATACAAATGCTGATTTCAGAAGCAAATGAAAGTTAGTATGAAGGCGAAGTCAGCCCGAAAATGAAAATCTTAGAGAAGTGATTTTTTTTTTTTTCATACAAGGTCAGAGCCAATGGGGCAGAAAACTACCCTTCACTTTGAAGATGACGATGATAAACTAGTCTGTCAACCTAGCGGACAGCGTTGAACAAGATGAACATTCCTGTAGAAACGAATGGTGTTCAAAAACTATTTTTTTCATTCAGGAGCCAGCGGTGAACTAAGTCTGTGGAGCCTGGTTGTGGATAGGGGGCTGTGGTTTCGGTGCATTACACCTGACACCCAGAGAACGAATGTGAGCGAATGAGGCCTCTTCTTTGTTCCTGGCTTTAACGCCGCGGGAAGCGTTATATATGTCTGGCGTTTTACTCTCGCCATACAAACCTTCTTTCCCATATCCACCACAATCACAGACAACCTCGAAAGGATCTAATGGTCTCTTGCTGCTTACTTTCCTTTTTATTTCCTTTGTATTCCCACAGGGGCATCGCTATGAATGTAACGTTATAACATTTTCTTTAAGAATAACCCTTAATTGTTATCTCTACGAACATAAACCATCTAATGCTAATTTCCGGTGACAGTATTAACACGACACATTCGCAGCCAGGGAGACGTAAGATGCTCCAACAAACAGACATCAACAGAACAAGAGTGACGATGGGGAAAAGCAGTAAATCTTTTAGAGTTAAGTACGCGTAACGTGAGTGAAATATTAACTAAGCTCAAAATTATTAGCTAAAAAAAAATCTTGATATTCACGAATACTCTCCGGTACGTTCCTGGCTGACATCTTTAACACTCTGACTGCAGTAAAAATTATTGTTCAAGAAGGAAAGAGTGAGCAGAGTATATACCATACACTTAAGATGGCGTGTGTCTCATATATTCTTTCTAGGTAAGATACAACTTGCCTAAAAGCAAGAGATGTGATGCCGGGAGGAAGCACGTGAGCGAGACAGGTGTGATGGGTGACTGTGGGGCGAGGCGACGTGGCTGCCAAGGTTATCAACACACTCAGGTCTGAGTGCCAGCGGTAAGAGGCCAAAACTCCTTAGCAGCATCAGTGGGGATGCTGGTGACGTTCTGAGACACACATTACCATGGAGACACCCGTCGTGCTAGACGTGTCAAGGAGCCACGGGCTGACGGAGCGGGTGCTCTGAGAGAGATCTTCGAAGTGGATGACTGCTCTGCGAACGATGCTCGAGTGGGTTTAACAAGCCTGGAACCCTCCTGTTATCCACAGGTAACTCATCAGGTTCTGCGACCACAAGGAACCTTTGTGATATGGGGGGCACTCAAGTGCACGAGAAGAAATGAGAGGAGCCACTAAGGTGCACGGGACGTAACGGGTAGCCACTCAGATGTACGGGACGTAACGGGTAGCCACTCAGATGCATGGGACGTAACTAGGGGGCCACTCAGATGCATGGGACGTAACGGGGGGCTACTCAGGTGCGTAGGATTTGACGCGGGACTTGGGAGAAGGGTAGGGACGGCAGAAAGGTCAGATAGATCACAGCGGTAACAAACACAAACGAAATTCGTAAGAATTTGAAAAAAAAAAAAAAATCATTAAAAGAAAGCGAAGCGGGCGGGGGACACGGTAAGTGTGGGTAAGACTTATCCCCTGCATTCCGGACGATCCTTGACGCCTGCCAAATTCACTCACCTTAGAATATATAGAATATATATATATATATATATATATATATATATATATATATATATATATATATATATATATATATGATAAAGCACACAAGCAAACACACACAGCATTAATAAGATTAAGTCGTATGATAGCAGAGGACTGTTCAAGAGATGGTGGCACCACGAGGGTAAGATTCTTTTCCCGTACGATGCAAGTACGTAAGTACACACACACACACACACACACACACACATCAAGCCTACAATCACGCATTCCATCTCAAACATAACACTGAACAACATGTAAATTCACACGAATCTTCATTCCTAGGTTACAATTTTCCTTCGCTACGCTCTAGCTGCAATTCATGGGAATCTCATCAAAGGGAAAAGAAAATTTGAGGGATGTCTTTCCACGACTGTAAAACCCTCTACCCATATTGTAAAAACCGGTAATTACACACACACACACACACACACACACACACACACACACACACGAACAAAAAGGTTTTCGGGAATGTGGAGGTAAAAGACATATAAATTTAGATTTGTTAATTTGCTAGTCTGCTTACCTCTCATTTGTCTTCAACGATGCAATAACGGGAAAAAAAAAAAGTTGGATTAAATCAGGACTTCATTCGTAAAAAAGAATATAAAAATGACGCAGATATAGCGTAGGGGAGGGTGTGCTGGGGGGGGGGGTAACGTTTTGCGACGTATATAAGGGAGTAGGGTCGTGGGATGAGGAGGTGCGAACCTGGGCAAACACAGCCCCCTTCGATAGAGCCAAACCTGCTTGCGGCGGTGGACGGCGGCGGGGGCTGAGGGTGCGGGCCAATGCCGTGGCATCCCTAGAGAGGGAAGCCGTCTCGCAGGTCCTCCGAGGCCTGAAGAAGACCTTCAGACACCCTCCCAGTCCGCAGATTTCCTGAAGTTGTATAACAGATTTTTGCTTATCCCTGACGGTCTTACGACCCGATAAACATGTCTCTGCAGGTGGAGGCGAGACTCATGGGTGCCACAAGGTGCTGGCAAGTCCCTGCGGGTGCTGGCGGGTCCTCGTGGGTGTCGGTGGGTCCTCACGGGTGCCGGCGGGTCTTTACGAGTACCAGGGGGGGAGGGTGGATGTCTCTACGGGTGCCGGCGGGTCTTGACGAGTACCGGCAGGACCGCTACGGGTGCCGTCACCACCCACCACGACACCCATCTCGCCGCGAAAGAAACACCCACAAAATGTCACCTTACTGGCCTCTTGTGAAGGGTGTGACGCCTCGCACGGCGGAGGATTAACCCGTCCACGTCTCCCCTCTAGCATGGCTCTGACGTGGAGAACTTTTTTTTTTTTGACTGCCGCAAAGGTTCTCCCCGCTGGGAAGCTCACCTCATCTTGGCTTCTGGTTGCTGTTAATTGGTAAAAGACTTTCTTCTTTCGGAATGACCGGGAGACGGGTGGAAAGGCTATATCATTACCTGCATCTCGGCAGACGATGCGCTCTCCATTACGATGGGTAAGACCCCATTAAACCAGGCGGACCTTGGCTGTCACATACCGCGCCAAGATAACCTGCCTTGACTCATTTTCTTCTTCGGGAAATGTATACTTGTTTTACCACCTCAGTGTAAGTCATATTTCTCATGAAGAGTAAGATTCTTCGGTGGAAATGATATTTTGGGGCCAATGAGTTGTGTAATCAAGCCTTTAAATGATTACATGTTTATATACTGATTACTCGCTTCATAAGTATTTTCCATCTGTTGTCCCACGAAAAGCGTGATATGGTATTTTATTATTTCAAGTATACATGCCTTTTATGATCTTACATTCCAATTTTGAAAAAAAAAGGTTCTTGGCCTGGATAAAAATATCCTAAGCTATGGCGAGCCACTGTACAAGTCGTCCCAACACCTCACCTTTCACCACACCACCACAACCACCACCACCAACATCTGCCTTGACCTACCTTCTACAAGTTCGCGAAAACTCACCGGAGGTGGCAGAGCCTCTTCAGAGAACTTCATTACTTTGACAGAACCTACAGAAGCGGAATCGTCAAAGCTACGCGGCGCAGCCAGAATCTTTTCCAACGGCCGGGAAGGAGAGAGAGAGAGAGGAAGAACCCCCTTGGAAACAAACTTACACATAGGGTCCTGGGGTCGGGAGGTACTACTGTATATGCATGTGATGCCAAGCCTTGCTTGAGAGGGTGGGTGTCGGACTGTGAGCTCACACTCTCCCGCCGGACATCTTAGTTAAAAACATTTTAAAAGATAAGCGAACATTCTTACGTTCTGACGACGACATAAACATCAAGCTAAAGAACCAACCCATCCCCACTGTTTACACCTAGGGAAAAACAAATAACGGCGAACTGATAAGTAAAGTTTCCGACAGTTTGATGTGAACGTCCACATCCACACCAATGACCTATCGGAACATGATGTAGATTCAACACTCGACCATTTATTTTTCATTTCAGTAGGGCATTGAGGGACGATACCGCCTGGATATACCTCCCACTGTGGAGCTTGTGGGTTATCTGGCAACACAAGGCTTCATCACAGAGTTATCCTGGCCACTCGTATGATGACATTACACAACAGTCGCTTTCATAGTCTACCAGAGGTTACGTTAACCCAGGACATGTACTGTTTACAGGCTGTACACTCACCAACCTCACGCAGGTACAGGCTGGTGTTGGTCCGAATTGCCAAGTAAACATTCTTATGTCACTCACACCAGCTTACTTTGGTTGGCTTAGCAGCCTGTTGAGGTTAAATGTACTTGCTTGTTGGTTAAATGACAAGCCACTAGTTAAAGTCAGCATTCCCAGCTGTTACTGACTGGCTAATTAAGTAACTACTGTCTAGCGTCAACAGTGCTAGCTGTTGTTGACTAATTAACTAAGCATTATCTAAAATCAACAGTGCCAGCTGTTGCTTATGGTAAATTAACTAACCATCACTTAACATCAACAGTCCCTACTGGAGTAACGGAGAAAAGAGAAACATTAAAGTCATTACAGAAGAATAACTGTATTATCGTCGGGGAGGAAGAACAAAGGAAGGGCAGTGCGACAGAAGATGTTATACAGATACTACTGGGGAAAAAGATTAAGGGAAAACACCAGAAGTATCCGTGCCGGGAAACGAAGGAAAGGTTGTCACAACTGCTTTGGATGAAAGAACGTCTTCGCCACACATAAAACAGCTGGAGAGAAAAGCCAAACACAGCTATAAACGTATCGACTGCCAAATTAAGGCCGTCATCGTCGAGTAATAACCACCAACCGATATCTGTTCTTCAACACCTTCGAGTGTTCAAGATAATCAACAAACTGGAGGAAGGAGAATTTGAACGTCAACCCTTTGTGCACAAAGTACGAGACATGGCTGTAATTTCGTAGCCTTTCCCCCAATCCCGAAAGGTGGAATAGAACCCAAGGACCATACTGTCATGTTTAAGGTTGTACATCGGATTCAAGGATCGCAAAGTAGGGCGCAAGGATGACACAATCGCGTTCAAGGATCACGCCGTCTTGCTCAAGGATGGCAGTCGCGTTCAAGGATCACGCCGTCGTGCTCAAGGATGACTGTCGCGCTCAAGGATCACACCGTCGTGCTCAAGGATGACTGTCGCGCTCAAGGATCACACCGTCGTGCTCAAGGATGACTGTCGCGCTCAAGGATCTAGATCTAAATAATGGCCCTGATCGTATCTCGCTTTAATTAATAAAAAAAAAATTGTGCTGAAACGCTCAAACACACACACACACACACACACACACACACACACACACACACACCGTAAATAAGAAAAAAAAATTCTAGACACGCAGAAGTCTTAGTGCGTCAGACCAGCCAGATCTGTTCGAGTGTCGAGAATACATTACATAAAAACCTTCCTTGGCATCGGACATACACAGATGCACTCTGTTTTCCTAGCCTGGCTGACTCACGTCTCTGATATTCAATTACGCTTCAGGACCTAATTAGATGCTAATAATTTTCACCTCCGACCTCGACCTGTTGTACTAAACGTCTGGCCATAGTTCGTTTACACACTATAAATCCGGAATGTCATTAGGGCAAAAAATACACCGCCGAGACTATATCAATGTCGCATTGGGTCAGGACGGCTGTAAACTTGAAGCCCCAGATACGGGTGTAAGGTGGCCTTCCTGAGGCGATACTGGCGGGTGAGACCTGAAGCTCACGCTGTCGCTCTCGTGACAGCATGAGAGTTAGTGGGGGTCAGCTCTGGCAAGATTCGACTGCAGCAAAAGGCGTTGCGGGGTCGCTAAACTCTGGCACCAGGCAGATGGTGTAGAGATCTCTAGTAAACATAAAGCCCTCATGTAGAAAGCTTGTGACTCGCGTAAGTTTGAACAGAGGCATGAAGGTATTTGTGTCATGGAGGTTCAGTTGTGTTGGGTGAGAAGCCTTCATACCACTCAAGTTAGTGAAGACAGGAAACAAACAATGACATACAGGAACACTGTTTACAAACAGTTAACAGAAGAACAGTTAACCGTCATGATGCCAAAGATAATCTAGTATAATCAACACGCTACAAACAACACCTGAATTAGTGGTGGTAGTAGTAGTAGGAACATCATTATCATTATCATTTGTCATTATCATTATCATTATTAATTATTGTTATCATTATGAAATAATTCAACCCCAGAACTCCTTTAATAAGGCTCTTGCAGCTTCAAATCTGGACTCCATGCAGGAAGACGAAAATGATGGTTTCTGGAGTGAAAAGATTCTCGACAAGAGTGTGCATCCACTCCGTTTGTCGACGATAATACAAGTCTGGCCGAGAAAACTTCACTCGCAGGATAAGCACCTGCGCGCGATTTCACAATACCCCATATTTGATATACGAGACAATCCAGTAAATCCGGTAGGAAAAATTCTCCCAATCACACCAGAGTTAAATACAGTGTTAAATCATTCACATGAATAGATTCTAATAACTTGTGATGAAGTCAACGATTAATAAGATAAAAATGATAGACATGACACGATAATCTCCGCCGAGTTGACGGATCTAATCACACATCAAGCACATTTTTCTGGAAATGTAATAACCAATCAGTGGAGCATAACACTTTCTTACTCTCAGAAAATAAACATAGATGAACACACACACACACACACACACACACACACACACACACATATATTGGGAAGGATCACAATTTTGCGCGTGATCAAGATATTCCTATGTGTGAGCTCACAGGGCAAATACAGCCATACATCATATATATAATATAATATAATATAATATAATATAATATAATCATACATCAGACAATATTTAAGACGCGCTTACATTCTGGCTGGAGACGCTGCATCAATACGCCCTAAAAGTAGAAATTGGAGACACTATCTAAATTTATATACAAAGAAAGTTTATTCACACAAAGTAAGCTGTCCGAATAAGAGGAGGATTATTCCCGCGAAGAAAATCAAATGAGGTGAGAAACGTTGGGGGAGGCAGTGTGGTGACAACCTGCTTTCAACTGCCTCTTTCACTTGCCCGTCGCGACATTATCAATAATGTACCTTTCGTGTTGACGTTTAAACTGAGGGTGAGAGGCTTGGGCTACTGGCTCCACCTGGCTTTCTTGCTAACAAAAGGATTCCTATATATTCTTTTTCACAAATGGTCGCTTATATACACATCAGGTATGGTTGATCTGTCTTTAGATACATATATATGAATATCCATACAAATCAAATTACAAGACTGCTATGTCCGCTCCATGCATATCTTACCTAGACCCTACACATGCGACAGTAAATAATTTTCAGTACAAAGAGTTCTTACATAAAGCCAGAACAATATATCGTACTCTTTGAGGGTTTAAACTGGCTGAACACTGCGTCATATGTCTATACCCACATCATATATACTCATTGTTTAGAATAGATTGACAATCATATTAGCATTACTATCTATTATCATTATTATCATTACTATCATTATCATTACATCAAACCTAATATCTAAATATGGAAATAAGGTTACTTGAAGATTATTCTAAATCGCTACTCGGAATCGAGTTTGATTGGAAACACTAAAATTTTCCAAATCATCAATTTCAATAAGAATAGACCAATGCACCGTTCTCTTACGGAGATGAACTAAGAACAGTTGAAACAGATAAATCTTTTCAATTTCACACGTTGAGAAAATTTCCTCTAACCTGAATCGGAGGATTATCTTGTTCATTATGGCAAGAAAAGCAGGCCCTCCGGTGGAGCATTCAGTCACAGCATAAGACCGCATTACTCAGGGAACATGGAATGGTAAACACAACTGTTTATGAGGGGACCACCACGGCAGTTGTAGCATACCTGGCGGCCGGGCGCCTAATTTCCTCCCTTAGCTACCTGGACGTCGACAGATCAAAAAAAAAAAAAAATGGTGTATATTGGGTGTTTTACACACACACACACACACACACACACACATGCCAACTCCAACTGAAAAGTACGGATATCTAGACTGATGTGTGATGTAGGCCCTCACTTGCCTTCAGCATGACCATAAATTGGTTTGGAAAAATTTTCTTTGTATCAAAGATTTATTCTGGATGACTGATCACAAACTTGGGTTTTTTTCTTCTTCCTTTATTGGTAAGACATGCAAAATGAAACTAGCCGAAGACTGTTCGTTGAATTTTCTTTTTTTCACATCTGTTCCATACCATATGCAGAGTATAGCACAGTCAAGTGCACTCCTGATGACGAAGGAACTGTCAAATTCAAAGAAAAAAAATAGTGGAAAATGACTGACAAACAGTGGACGATTATTGACAAAAATATCAAATGACGAAGAGCGTTTGCACAACATGGAAGTAAGTCTGCAACAGTCATGGAAGCAGCTTAGCTGCACCTACGCCTTTCCTAACAGGAAAATCTTTGTAGCAGGTTTCTTGACATAACTATTTTCGCTAAAGTTCAGCAATATTCTAAACTACGACATATTTCTAAAGTAAGTAATGTCACCAATCTTTTCACGGGCTATATATCATTCGTTTATACCGAAACCGTCACGCTCATTAACCGAAGGAGCAACTGGGGTCGGAGTCCAAAACGGTGTATAAGTAAACAAACCCCGGCTCTCCCCACTACACAACTATCACACTTCAGCACATACTTAAACCTTCATCTGAAGTTTTTCTGGGAACATACTGAATTCATATTCAATTCTTTTCTGATTTTTCAATTTCGTTAGTTCGAATTCACCGACTAATTAACGTCGACCGTATGGGTGTAACAATATAATGGGCCAGAAGCTATAATCTTATTCTTTCTTGTGTTCTACTGACAAAGGATATAGCTAACTAAACAGTCATCACAGCCAAGGGTGACAGGGTGCCAATGGTAATTAAAAAAGCAGACATCCTTATGATTTGCAAAGAATAATCAGATACTGAAATCATATATATATATATATATATATATATATATATATATATATATATATATATATATATATATATATAATTTTTTTTTATACGATTCGCCATTTCTCGCATTAGCGAGGTAGCGCCAAGACAGAGGACTGAGCCTTTGAGGGAATATCCTCACTTGCCCCCTTCTCAGTTCCTTCTTTTGGAAAATTTGAAATGAGAGGGAAGGATTCCCAGATGTTTACAACGAATAAAAAAAAATTCACAAATGATAATTCCTCCTCTACAAAACTATATATATTTTTTTTAATTTTCTGAGCCATTATTCTGGTTTGTCACAGGGGAATTCGAGTTTTTATGTTATTTCAATCTTTTACGAAAAAATGTCCACTTCAATCTTGATAAATTTGTAATGTGACTGTATTATCTATTTCATTTTATCTGTTGATGTAAATTGTAGATGTGATTTATTTCAATGTATTCTTTAGCTAATCTACTGTATTTCTAATTTCAGATTCTGATTAGATGAGCTTATATCATAACGTCAAGAATAATGAAAAATAAATAATGGCAGCACTTGTCTGTCTGTTCCAACTATTCCCTCTAAACCCAAGCTCCCGTACCAATACTCCTGCGATGAGCAGCTACAGTTGGAGCACACCAGTTTACAACCTGACGTAGGTAAACAAGGCATAAAGTGGCTGGCAATACCCATGACCGCTTACTATACACCTGTACCTGAAAGACCCTAAATTCCATGCACCATTTTATCGCGTGTATAAAGTCTCTGGCACGAGCAGAGTCGTCCTCAAGATAGCTCGCTCCTCTTCTATAATTTCATTATTTGATTGCCCCGCGAGGCTGAAGGTGACAACCAGCCCAACGTTACGATGGGGCGCCCTTGCCACCCGTGCCCACCCTCACCTGCTCTGCTCTGCCGCTGGGTTAATTCATATTCATTTATCTCGTATACCTGACATTCTCTCATGCCACAATATAAACTACGGTTGACGACAACAGTCGCCTGAATCAATCAAAAGATTTTACACGCCAAAAACGTTGAAATCGTCCAGTTTAGATTGCGATTCTTTTTTCTGAACAGTTGCTCCGTTTATATAAAAGACTGATTCGTCCTTATATGGAGTACTGTTTTCACAGCTGGGGCGGATCTAGTTCTGCATCCTTACTTGACAAGAGTTGAGTTGAAAGCGGTCCGATTTATAAACTCTCCCAGGCTAACTTCAAAACTTGATTTGTTTGCCCTAGATCCGTGTTGGTTCACTTTCCCTCTTCTATAGGTATTGCTTTGGTTTTTGTCCCCAAATGCTGGCTGCTTGTGCGCCCCACCACTAGCTAGACCATGCAATACTCGGCAAGCTGCTGCTTCACATGATTACTGTGAGACCGTTGGCAACGCCAGGGTGGGTAGTTTCGATAAATGTTTTTTCTTCCCTACACCTCGAAGCTTCGGAACTCTATGCCCTCTCATGTATTTCCCAATAACTATGACCTGGCACATTTCAAGAGACGTTTTTCACTTCCTCCAAAATTCGTAAATACTTTCCCTAGTCTCTTCTGTTTCCTTTTCATAATCATCTCCATAGTTCAATTAAGCTTAGCTCGGCCTTGATGTGGACTTCTGTCCATGACTGGAGCTTTCAACGTAAAAAAGGAAAAGTTCCATCTTTCTCTATTCTGTCTTTACGAACCTACCCCAGATGACCTGATCAACTGAGCCTTCCGCGCTCGACCTACTCCTTTGGGCTATGAATCATAAGACCTAGCATCTGAGATCCGCCAATCTGCTCGTTATACACACATCATTCCATTCCACTTTTTACACATCGCATCTAGAACATGCTAATTTCTCCACCCTCATTACACTCAGAAAAACGCCATCTCGACATAATGCTTTATGGGGTGACGGCGAGGCAGTCTCCAACGAAATTGGTTCAGGAAATTTTAAATCTGTTTTTTATTCAAGACAGTTTAGAGGTGATTACACAGTTGTAACTAACTATCACATGATTCAGAGGGCATATTTGAGGTTTGGAAATGTAGCCAAAGAACGTACTGTCATCAGCTAAACAGTCATCATAAATAATTACATCAAATCAAGACCATATATTCATGTGTCTGTACACTCACAGCGATCATACCTTGTTCAGACGGTATTCCTCATTTTACGATGACAGCGTCCCGAGGGCAAAAAATAATAGGCTATAAGCAATACATATACGCGATCTTACGAATAGTGAAATTAATATGAAAAAAGACAAGTTTCAGTTGTTTGCTGCTTTATGCATAAGGTGCATTTAAAAAAAAATATCGGAGTGAAAATGTTCACATGACAAAAGCCAAAGGGCATTCTTTCAAAACTACTGTACGAAGGTCTGTGTAGTCACCTGAAATACCACACGAAAGTATACTTGAACATTTTATAAATACAAAGATCACATTATTCTTACATGTGTAGTTCAGTTACTGACTGAAATACAAAAATACAATGAAAATTACTATCATCGTATTTCATGATATGCGTGTAAACGTTGCTCGCAGTCTGGTTGATCTATTACTACCGCCCACTAAAAAGGTTTGAGGAGTCTATCAAAAACCACCCGTATAATTTTCTTTGTCCCAGTTTCAGCTACACAGATATAGTGTTCATTTTTATAATCCGTTCCCATTAATACTGGGAGAATTTAGAGCTGCACGCCTTCACCTCTTTTGGGATGAAGAATGATACTACGATTAAGAGGTAATAAAGCAGACTACAAAAATTGATAAGAGTACCCAATGTATACTTAGGTATTTTCCTTTCCGCAAACGGCAGTGATAAAAACAAAAGGTACCCGAGACACCCTGGCCACTGAAAGAGTCGAAAAGAAATAAACATGGGAAAGTCGGAGCCTCTAAGGTAAATACACAAATACCAAGCAAGCGTTTCTGGGTGAGGTACAGCTCTCATTGGCAAGGACAGGGTCGTTTTTAGATCATTTTCTTCAATAAGACAGAAATATGCTATTTCTCCTTATGATACAACCAAATGCCTTGGAAAGTTATATGCCTGCAGCATAAAAATGAATACATATATTCCTAAAATCTGGTATTTGTCAAAGTAAAAACATCTCCGTCGATGAGGCAGAAATAGACCGTTTTGCTTTATGATAAAAAAGATGAAAAAACAGAGGATACATTATGGCATCACAGCAATATAATATTAGTGAATGATGTTCTGGAATAGGACCTGTCTTTGAGCTTTCCTATATTTTCTTTAACTTTAGCACATACTGAAAGTACAGCAGGATATTCATTTTCTTCCAAGAATTAATCTATTACATTTATATATAAGGGAGAGTTAATCTTAAGCCTCCTAAGGCCTAAAGACTCTACGAATGTTAAAACCATATGAAGATAAATGCGAGGAACCCATCGCTGTCTCTAAATTTCTGAAATCCTGTTAGATGGTTTGGCACTAAAACCCCACTGTGCAGGTTCACACTATGCCAATTTGTCATTCACAGTTGGAATTCAAGGCAAAAGCTTAAATTTTCCCATCAGGATGAACGATACGAGATTGTTGGCAGCCAAATTCATGATGCATCTCAATACTTGCATACCATTAAATATAATAACGTTTCCATTCCAAATGAAAATAGATTCGAAGAACTTTTAGCGTTATAGTAACCCACACAGATACAGCAAACAATGAAAAAGCCTTATGTAAAGATACGATTTACTCTAAAGTGACACAGTGCGTCTTTAAAAGTTTAGTGCGAGTTAGGTTGTAAAACTCGCACTCTGTCAGTGTGGCGCCCTAATTATCATCTTTCCTAGTCTGATGTGGCAAACACCTAATCTGCGATTCATTTTAACTGATGTAATAATTTTCTCAATTTGGTATGTAAGGCGCGCCCTCATCAACATGGGCTGATGGTTGGGGAGATAACGCCAAACATGGAAATGAGGTTCCGGGGCGGATATGCAGTGGATTTGGTTAACGATGTGTCCTCCTGCGCAAGTTAATTCTTCTACGCTGTGCCGTTTATTATTGGATTCTGCTTTAGATGTGCATGTTTTGAACAGCTACGTTGGTATACCAATATATTCGCATGCGTACAAATGTCTGCACTTTGTCATATCGCAGCGACCGTAGGCGGTACCAGATGGGTGATTAGCTTTTGATGGCGTTTTTCCCCTGTATGAATGAAGCGTCCGCCAAGGATAATTGCCCACCACCCGACCCCGAGGTGTACAATCCACTGCATCAGCATAACGATTTCTTACAAAAATCTTTATTGTCATCTATTTCTTGTCGCAATTCTATCAGCATCAGAATAAGGAATTTTTATGCATAATTTGAGGGACATTTGATAGAGGGGTAATTATCTTACAAATCCATACTAATATGAAGTGTCAACTACCAAAGGCATTTAGTGAATTTTTTGAATAATTGATGAACAAAACCCTAAGAGGGAACACAAACTAGGTGGAGTTGCGAATCACCATAAATTCTAAAAACCATGCCAAGCTAAAAATAAGAGCCACGGTGAATGAATATATGTAGCTGAGACCTCAGACGCAGCATGTATGATGCGGAGTGAGAAATTGCCGGAACCCACCATAATTATCTGACGCAACAAAGGATTACATTTCTCACATCCACTGAAAAACTGGCCATCATGACTGTTGAAAGCGCATGGTGCACTTACCTTTATTTCAGTCCACGGGACTGCTCGAGATACGCCCTAGCATTTCAGTGTAATGTGATAACGAATTACAAACGCTAAAACACATTGTTTTAAGGAAATCGCAATAGTCATTTGAAATTTGACATTTCAGTAATTCATACACGATATATATCCCCACGTGTAAGGAAACATTCACCTGTCTCTGGGATAAATGGACGAAAATCTTGTCAGCGGAAATACAAAAAGCAAATGACAATAATTTGTCAAAAAAGCAAGTTTTTCAGTTTAGAAGAATAAGAAAGGGACTGTATCTGGTAATGGGTGTTTTAATGCTATTAGGATAAGTCTTTGTCTTCAGTAAATCAAACATGGTACTAGAGGGGTAACTTTTCAAATTAGATTAGGCGAGTTATTACAAGGGATAACTTACTTATGTCACTAGATTAATCGAGTTACTAAACATGTAAAGGCATTATCTACAGAAAATAAGTTATGGTGCTATAAGGTTTAATTATACAGTGGATACTATAGTAAACTTAAATGTTTACAGACGAAATAACCACTTTTTTAATTTACTGTCATTAGAGAGGAAATTATATTAAAAAGATTGTGACTGTCCTCAAAGGTTAAACTCTGTTCTAAACTGGAGGAGCAGCTCATTGCCCCCGAGGACTTCACAAGGATCACCATAACTCCACCAGTCCCACCCATACTGACCGTTATCAACAGCCTTCCCCTGGCAGCCCGTTCAGGAAGACTAATGTGGTAATACATTTTCCCGTGACGGTTTTGGCGTCGCGGGAGATAACCGGTGTCGTCGTGTTACAGCTGTATCAAAGACGTGCTATGAATCACCATTCTGCAGAGCTAAGGATAAACGGAAATGGAATCTATCACCTATGTTTAACCTCAGATAAATAACTATGGTTAAGAATATACTAAGAACTGAAAACACGAAAGACAAAGTATAAAAGTAGATTCAGATGTTCGACCACAGGATCACGGGCCTTGATTTTTTTTTCCCCTGAGGTTCGTACGTGTAGACGAACAAACACCACATGAATTACATTATCCTGTTCACCACGACGGTACGATCCTTTACAGCTACGGGATGACGCCGGTATAATGGCCAAGCCATAATATCCTAGCCACGGACCGTCGCGCTTGAGGGGATATCGTATAATAAATTCGACAACGACAGTACTGAAACAAAAATCCTAATAACTTTATATAAATCTGTCCTACAGGTTAGGAAAATATTCTAAAACGAATTTCAGATGTATTTACTATACCATAAATCTCCTGAAGGTGGGATCACGACTGAATCTAGGAACTCATGGGAATAAATATGACTTTCCGCAGCTTGAGGGAGCGCTTTACCATGTTCTTTCCCACAAGATCTTAATGGAAATTCCTTTGATAACGTTTACCCACCGGGCAAAGCCACATCAAAACTTTCAACCACGTAGTTTTACAGATTTTAAAGATAATTCTCTATATAACATGAACTATATGTGAGCTACGCACGATATACAGACTTCGAAGAAGACCGCAGTGCAATAAAACTGCATCTAATGTCAGCAAACTAAAGCGGGCTTAATAAAGAACGGTGCCGCAAATGTGGATGCAGACTGGAGAGAGACTAGACTATTCACTCACAGAAGAGCATGGTCAGTGATACAAGACTGCAGTCATACTGTACCATCAGGAGATACGAATGTGATGTATCAGTTCTATCGTGAAACAAAAACCAGTTGTGTAAGACTGCTGTCATATAATCCTGTAAGGGGACATGAGTGTGGTTGAGCACAGCGTTACTAGTAATACAGTACTAGAGGGACAAGAATATAGTGAAACAAGACTTGAGACGTAAGACTGTAGAGACAAGAAAATGGCACGAAAATCCCTATGACACCTTGCACGACCTGAGAACCAGTAGGAAGCTTTAGTTAAGACGGTGGTGCCCTGCTTGCTGCCAGTCCTACCTCCGCCAGCCATCTTGCAGCCGCTGGGTCACTCGCTGTTGACACCCCGCCGTGTGTTTGTTTACGCTCGTCTCCGGTTCAACTACTCCAGGATTTCTTCTACCCTCTGCAGGTACATATCTACCTACCAACCTGTCCCAGCAGTCCATTCCTTATTCTCTGAGGTCCCCCGCAGTGCTCTGAAAGTCGGCCGGCCGCGTCCACTGAGCGGGACTTAGGGCATAAAGTGTTGTGATGCTTTGTGCGTCTATATCGGACGAGTGTGGGGTAATTAAGAAATAAGTGTTCAATGTCTACTTTGTGGTAGTTGCCGTAAATGTATGTTGAATCAATGTTTTATAGTGCTATAGGGATGAGTATGTCCAGAGCATACACGAAAAAGTATAACTCGTACATGTCTGGGGAAGGATGTTTCAAAAGGGTATATGTGACTTATCGGGTGGTCAAGACTGAATTGGGATGAAGGTTTAATAATAAGCCTGTCGGGTCATTTCGGAGTATATGTTTGTCCAGGATTGTAGCTGATAGGGTTGGGCGGATCTGTAGGTATATGCTACTCGGAAAAGGTTTTTTGTTTCTACTGGGGGGAGGAGGTTAAAGGTTACTGTCGGAGGGTTAGGATGAAATGATCCGGTGCTGTTACAAAGTCTTTACTCGAGTGCTGAGCATAATGAAGTGAGGTTGTAGGAGATTTTTGTTTCCTCTGTGGGGGGGGGGGGGGGTCGTTCTACAGAATGTTAACTGCAAGGTCAGAGTGTTAACAAATACAGTTCCAATCGTTCAAATTAACAATCAAAAAGCCGTCTATTTTAAATTTTGGATTTAGGGCACAAAAACGTGCTAGAATATCCTCCAGAGCGCGAGATGAGTTTTTTGGGAGAAAATTCAACAATAAATCCCCATGGAACACCGTTACAAGGGTCAAGTCAGAGGTTAAGCCATATGATCACCAAGGTCCCATCACCGTGCTTAAAGGTTGTATGGTCGTGTTCAAAGGTTGTATTGTCACGTTCAGAGATCGTATCGTTATTCTCAAGGGGCTGAAATAGTTGAAGTGATCAGACGAAAACTCGCTGTGATTTTAACCAAAGTCGCTACATAATTCAAGAATCCTTTCCCCATGGCAGAAGAAATAGATTAATCTCTTGAGCTTCCTAGTCCCGAGGAAATTTACAGAAGCCATAAAGTCTCTTACGGTATTAGCCTGATCTGGGTACACACACACTACGGTAACACCAACGAAATTACACAAGCAGACTACAAGTATGTTCAGTGACATCCCCACCACTACACGACGTGCTTCTCTCATGACATCACACCAAATTCTCCAATACATCCCCCCCTTCAACACATTATCGTACATCACTTGTTATGCTTCATCATTTTAAACTTCCTTCTCTTTTAGGAATAACAATACTACCTTCCCATCTGTTAAGAAATATTTCTAACATGAGGCCAGTGTTTTACGCTCCTCGGTCAGTCATATTACCAAGCTCTATATTTTAGTTTCCATCATATATCTATTTTAATGAACAGTGTATATACTATTTTCACGACCGATATCACCTTTTTTTTCCAGTTTCTTTACATTCACTTTATATTCTTTAATTACTAAAGTCATGAAACATAAAGTTTACAAATATCATGATACTGAAACAAAGAAACCCATACAAAGCATTCTTTTTTGTTCTTTTTACGCTGTAGGCTCCAGTCAAAGGCAAAGGTGCACGTCAAGGTCGGGCCTTAAATGAAATATTGGCTGATAAGGGGGAAGATGTATGAAAAAGTATTTACTTATTTCTCTTAAAGAGGGGGGTCGCCAAGCTGAGTGGAAATAATTGAGGGGTTAATGATAATAATAATAATAATAATAATAATAATAATAATAATAATAATAATAATAATAATAATATCTTTACCCCAAAACAGTAGTGAAAACATAGAGAAGTAATTCTAATGAAGTAGACCACTTATGAGATATGTAATTTCACAGAATCTAGAACTAAAAAGCTATTGCAGCCCCCTCTCGCTCACAGTCACACCATCATCATCTCCGCAACCCTCCTCCACCCCTACTTTCACTTCACACTCCTCATACACCTACCCAACGCCTGTGCCTACAGCAAGCCTCTTCACTCACCGCAGCCTCAGCGCCCCTCCTTCTTAGGTTTGTAATCCTTGGTTGCATCGGCCACCACGCTAAAGACATCCCCATCATCCAGGAAGTCATCTTTCCTGTACGCCGTCTTGTTCATTACTTGCTGTACTGCAGGCACCTTCACCTGCTGCTTCGCGTTCTTTACGGCTCTCATCTTCCTCCCAAGCCGTTGTCCACCTCCCTTCCTCCTGTTGACCATCTTGATAGTCTAAGTATTTGCTTTGCTCCACTCTTCTTTCGGATTTGACTTCTAGATTGGCTGAGGTTTCAGACCAACTGTGAGACGGTGGATTTTGTTTCGGTTTTCGACAAGAACGGGGTTACCAGCAAAACTTTTATACATTAACCTTTAACAGTTAACTTCAAAGAACAGATGAAATAACTACGCTGCTTAAATGTAAGGCATATGTCACACTGTTATTCTTTACTTCTGAGGGTAAAATATTACATTTTCCATAATGGAGTAGGCTCGAATGTTAGTTCTTGCAGCTATATGACGGCACAAGAGAACAGTTAATTTAATTCAAAATCTGTTCTTGAGGCGATAGTAGAAAAGAAATTTGTCTAAATATATTCCTACACTGAGATGGTACAATAAAGTACTTAATATATAAAAGTTCTTGAAGCGAGAAAATGGTGCAGTTATGTAAACCAGCTCTTGAAGCAAGGAAAATGCTACAACAGAGTACTTAAATTAATGTAAAGCAGTTCTGAAAAGAGAAAGATGGGACGACAAAGTGATAAAGTTAATCAAAACCGGTTCCTGAAGGAAGAAATATGATACAACACGATTGTGCAGTTAATTCAACTTGAACCGGTCTTTGAAGCGAAATGGTACAATATAGTATTGATACCAGTTCAAAGGCTCTTGAGGCGAGGAAAATGGAGTAACTAAATCAGTTTTGGAGCGAGAAAGATTGGACAATAAAGCAGTAATATTTCTAAAGCAGTTCCTGAAGCGAGAAAGATGGCACAGCAGAGTCCTGAAAATAACTATACCAGTTTTTGACATTAGAAAGATGGCATAATGATAACTAAACCAGGTTTTGAAGTGATATGGTACAACAGTGCAGTGAACATATCCAAACAAGTTTTCAAACTGAGGAAGATGGAATGATAAGAGTAGTGAAGATATCTAAACCAGTTCTTGAGAAAGATGGTATAAAAAGAGTAGTGAAGATATCTAAAACAGTTCTTGGTGAAAAAGATGGTACATTAGAGTAGTTCTTGAAATGAGAAGGATGGTATATCAAAGTATACCTACTTAAAAGTCAATCTAAACAAGTTCTTGAAGCGAGAAAGACTGCACAACCGGTTATTGCCGCAAAATAATACAATATGGTAAGCAGCAAAATTAATTCAGAGGCGAGAAAGATGGTACATTGATGTAGTGAAGATATCTAAACTCTTAGCACACTCCTCTTTCGCTTTTACTCGATAATTATTGCGATATATAATGTTCCTAAGAGTTACGAACATTGAAAATACCTTTCAGAGTTACCAATAACGTACAATAAGTTTTCGAGGGGATCTGTCTCAACTTGTTTCCCGCTCTCATATGTCGAATATCATTTGTATATAAACACACGAGCCATAAGACAGCGTCATCGTACCAAGAAGAACATTCTGCTAAGCAGCCTTCCTTGCAAATCTCATGTTTAAGTGACGTTGACACCCACCCGGAAGAGCCTTTTAATGTCTTCTTTCCTTTTTCTGTCGTCTTGAAAGTGTGACAGGGAAAGCTGTGTCCTGTTTAGATGCTTTCTGCACAGGCCAAGTAAATAGCGCCGAAGCAAATAGTCCACTTTTGACAGCAATCTTTGTAACTATCAGACAGGTTAGTTTCAGGAGGAGTAACGGCAGCTCTAAATCTTTGTGTTTATAGATTAGTTTACCAACAGTAGGCGAAACCTGTTACAAAAACATTTGTCGCGCTTACAAAACAACGGTTGGCAACGGAGGTTGGTAAGCCGTTCCTCCTCGGCGCCCTCTTGTGTAAGAACCACAACCCGTGTTATATTACAACGCACACTGAATCGGAAACTATTCTTTTGGGTCTCGCCTGACGGCGAGATAATATTGTCTACGTTACATTTCTTGTTTCAAGTGCCGCTTATCTTCTACCTTACACTTTTTTTTTCAAGTGCCGCTAAGTTAACTAATTGCCCATTTCGTTGATAAATGTTATAGTTCAAGCCTTTGAGCATGACGCTACAATCCTGATTCATGAAATTAGAAATTTCAGTGACTATTAGAGACTTTTTATATCTTGTAGTGGAAATATATGTATGGAAAAGAGACATCTGGATAATTAAGCACTTATATTAAGATTTCATTAAATATCATTTTCATATATTGTCATTACCATGTTTCCTCCCTTTGGCTTTTTCATTTCATCGTAATTTTTTTTTCTAGTACTCATCGTCCCAACCATGATATTGAGAAGCTGCGTTTAACTTGATCTGTAAGGATCAGGTCATATGTATTTTCACTACACTACACCAAGACCTTACGGTCTTACGGTTGATATGCGTCTGTCAAGGGTGAAATGAAGATGCTTTTGCTAAGGGTGAAGTGAATCTTGGTTCATTGAGGGTGTAGTGAAGGTGAGGCTTGGGGAGACGAAAGCATTTACTGTGGATTGATTGAATCAAGGTGCATGAAAGGTTTGGTAAATATGAGTTTGATGGTGTCTCCCTCCGCGGGGAACATGATTGAGTGACAATGCGTTACGATAAATAACGTATTCGCTTACGAAGGTTCTCGTAACCATTATGTAATCCTAGGACCCTCTTATGGTGCTCCACGTTGAAGCAGGGTAAGGTGGGCTTCACTGGGCCGGGAAGCTCCTCGACAACGCTCTATACTTTTCCGTCCGCTGGTGAAAATACAGCCTCGTCAACGTTTCTTGCAGTAGACTTCGTTAATATCAGATCATTATCATTATCATTGTTGTTGTTATCATTATTATCATTATTAGCACTGGTGAATGGCATTCGCAAATATATATATTCCGCCGTTCATGTATATGTGCAAGCGGAATGAAAACGAACGTGTAAAAGGCAAAAACATAAACACAAGCATAGTGGAAGGATTGTACACATGAGCTGATTAATACCATAAGGAGCAGAGAGCCGAACGACGGAGTCTAATGATAAACGCGGAATACAAGCGGCTTATATATAAGATCACTGTGATGAATAAACAAGGATAGATGAAACCTGAAATGAGGGAAGCTTAATGGTGGGTACAGTCGCAGTGAAAAGAAAAATACAAAACACAGCTGCGATGGCTTAGACATTAAAAGGAAGGGAGAAAGGATGGGGGTTGCCAAGAAAAGGCGGACTTGACGACCTGGTGGCGCAAGACCCAGAGGACGACCAAAGGAAGCAAAGGAGACCAGAAAGCAAGCACAACCTGCTGTATAAAACCCCAGGACACCTTTTTATGAAGCTTAGGAGGCTTTTAAGGGTGCACTACGGCCAGCGGCAAGAAATGGACTCCTTTTTCGTTCCCTTACGAAGATAGAAACTCGCCAACGATGACAACTCGCAGTGTAACTCAACGCAGGCGGTCTGGTGATACCTACTTTTCCATATATATACATACATATATATATATATATATATATATATATATATATATATATATATATATATATATATATGTGTGTGTGTGTGTGTGTGTGTGTGTGTGTGTGTTTGTGTGTGTTACCGTACTCAGTCTGCATGAGGTTACTCCGCAATTGAAAAATCACTTTTGGAGGAGCTATCATCAGGAGTTCAGACAGACTCGTCAAAGAGCTTCTTGCTCCAAAGGAGTCCACATTTTCCTGGTTATATATATATATATATATATATATATATATATATATATATATATATATATATATATATATACTATTCGCCATTTCCCGCGTTAGCGAGATAGCGTTAAGAACAGAGGACTGAGCCTTTGAGGTAATACCCTCACTTGGCCCCCTTCTCTGTTCCTTCTTTTGGAAAATTAAAAACGAGAGGGGAGGATTTCCAGCCCCCGCTGTGTGTGTGTGTGTGTGTGTGTGTGTGTGTGTGTGTGTGTGTGTGTTTTATTAAGAAAATAATTCATGTAATCAATGTATACTGCAAGACTTAATTCTGACTTCATATTTCCTAATTCCGAAATCAACTGAATAGAATTATCATCGAAATCAAATATAACCTAGTCCGAGCTTATTCAATCTTAACCTACCCTAATCTTACTATAGCACTGGAAACCCCTCGTAAACTAAACTGCCCTAACCCTATATCTAAGCAATGCATTCGCATATACTACTATCTTTTTATAATATCGAATAACTCCATCATCACGCACTTGAGCCAGTCTACTCGCAGCGTACAAAAGCGCAAGAGACCCGTGCCCTTGGGGCGCTACAAAGCCTAGAATTACTGTCCACTGAATCACACGCATGTACATCGTCAGGTTGCGCATACGCTAACCTTCCCTCCCGCTGGCACACATACCAACGGCAGGAGTGGCGTAGAGGCGGGGCCGCCAGTGCTGTGAGCCACCATAAATGGTCGTCTGGTAGTGTGTGGCGCCCCTGAAGACATCCCCGACCTAGCCTGTCCCACAAGGCGCTCGCCGCAGTTTTCATGCAGCCACTTTGTCGATTGCCACAGGTGTCCCGCAGTACGTACTCTGAGCCTCAGCCACTTGCCTCGTTCACTCTTCGCACTGCTTGAAAATATCAAAAACCTTCAACAAATCCTTAAACGATCGGAAGTTTGCCTCAGGCGTGTAGACCGTAGAAAATTCATGATGGAACCTTAAGTCAGTGTAACTATAACCACAACTCAATGTTCATTCACTCCAGTTGGGTATAAATAAATCTTAATATTGATGTATCTCCCCTCACGAACTGTTGACAAATGATCTGCAGCTCTTAGAAAAACGGAGTTGATGCTATGCTTAACGGTGGCGGCAACTTCTTACACCTGAAAGAATTACTGAAGGAGTACCGGGAGGTTAAAGTCATATTTGATCGCTGTGCTGATGAATCAAGAGAACAAATCAACGGTTTAACACGAAAGGTTTTTCATGAGATCAGCCTCTCACTCGGCACATGATGCAGTAACAGTAACTGTCCTGGAGAGAACGTAAATCAAAGCAGTACATGGATTAATGTTTTTATGGGATTTGCTAAGGGAGCTAGCACGGAACTTGCGTCGATTGGTGGGCATTTTGCCCTAACAATTGCCCTACGAGGCCCCCGCGTTCACCAATGCCGTTGCCCCAGCGTCCCCGAACAATCCTGACTCACGTTAGAGTCGTTATTCCACCGATTACCGTTATGGTTTTTAGAATGCCCTTACCTTACCATTCGTAGATTCCATTTGGAGAAACAAAAGATAGGGAAGGTGACTGATATTAGACAATGAAAAATAGCGTGAACTTACTGCGCTGAGTCTTATTTTAGCGAGCGGAGGGGCGTGGTGTAGGTGGGAGCTGGGTGTAGATGGTATAAAAGCTGGGCAGGTGCGCAGCCCCAGCACCTCCGTCCCACACCCCGCCCCGTCACCACATCTCCGCTCCCTGCCCCGGGTATGCTGACGCCGCCCCAACCCTATCACATAGTTTTTAAAGTTAGTGATTTTGCGATCTGAGTGGGATACTGATCCACATTTGCATAAATAGTTGTATTTCTCTTACCATGTGATTTATCTTCCCGCAGGGAGGATAACAAACAAGGTGTACAACGACTGAGACAACTCTGCTGCTAATCACTGCCGCAGCTAAACACCGTTTGCAGCTGCGCTAACAGCTTCGACTAGATCATACACACGTCGGTCAAGATGACGACCCTCCTTTCCCTGCGCGACCAGCGAGTGGTGGTGAAATACTTGTATCTGATGAAGACCGACCCGACAGAAATTCACAAGCATTTAATTGGCGTCTGCGGTGAAGGCACAGTTTCGTACAAAGTGATACGAGACTGGATACAGGACTTCCAAGACGGACGCGAGGACCTGATGGACCAGTGTCAGCGATGTGTGGGTACAGGCACTAGCTCTGGCGCAATCAACAACGGAACAGCAGCGCCCACCGATCCGGCTTTGGTGGTTCGATTAGAGGAGCTGATCAACTTGGACCGCCGCATCCCTTTGGAGCAAGCGGCAGATATGGTGAACGTTACGCAGCACGCGGCGCAGATGATTGTCTCCAATGTTCTGGGACTGAAGCGTGTGTGCGAGCGATGGGTGCCTCGCCTCCTGACGCCGGAACAGCGCCTGAGCCGCATCGCTACGTGTCAGGAGCTGATTGATCGCTACGAAGCTGAGGGCGACGACTTCCTGAGCAAGATCGTGACGGGAGACGAAACCTTCGTCACTTACTACCTGCCTGAGAGGCGAACTTCGACCACATATAAGCCTGGGGGCCCCCTTGAAAAGAATAAGATCGCTCAAAGTAAGATGCGGGTGCTGTACGCGATCTACTACGATATGCAGGGCCTGCTGTTGGCGCATCCCGTACCAGACCAAACCCAGATGACGGCCGAGTACTACGCCTACCTCCTACGGGACCTGCTCGTTCCAGCCATCATGCGGAAACGTCGAGCGTCCTCAGGAAAAGATAAAGAAATTATCCTTCTTCAGGAGAACACGGCGATGCACAACTCCAAGGTGAGTCAAGTGGCTCTCAGGGATCTGAACATCGAGACTCTGCCCCAGCCCCCTGACTCTGCCGACCTTCTTCCTACCGAGTTCTGGCTTCACCGTCACCTCAAGGAACAGCTAAAGGGTTCCTCCTTCAAGGATCGCTCCAGCACCTGGTCGGCCATTCAACACCACATCAACAGCCTCTCGGAAAACGATATGGCCGCGTCCATCAGGAAACTTCCTGAAAGATGGAACCGCGTCATCGAATTCTCAGGAGGCCTTCACGTCTTGTAATTAGGAAGCATCATGATATGGATGTACTTCCAGTGGTATGATGTAACAATACAGATGGATGCCGAGTCCATTTCAACGAGTATTCTATTTTGTGGACATGTACCTTAGTTTCATAAATCATTTCCATGAACTTGAGTGTAAAGGACATCATATTTATGCTGTGTTGTTAGCTCACACTTCCGGGAAAAGCTGTTGAGTTGTTGCCTTTCTGGATAATGAACTATAAGGTTTATCACCAGATGTACTTGTGATTGTGTTGGTGCTTTCTATTCTGCTTTCTCGGGAGACAACTTGAGGAAGTTCATTTTCCAGTAAGGCCATCAGCCATATTGTAGACTCCAGTTTTGTGGAGTTTTAGTGATAAATATATCTGTAAAAACCTGTTCGGCACTATTGAGTAACATATTTTTGTTCTACCGGTATCATAACATTACGTAGAGGGGTAATTTATGTATATTTCACGTGTTTATAAGGATGTATTTCAAGGATCCAAGCATAATAACTTCCACAAGACAATAGACGTTAAATCTTTAAATCTAAAAACATCCGTGCACGGTATATTTCTGGCCTGAAGTCTCCCGTACGCAGCAACGTATAACATCAGTTTATTGACTACGATGGGAAATGTCTTGAAAATAAATGTACGGCTCTTGATCACGACGATACCACCCTTGGGTTATGATAGCCTCGCCCCTGACGTGATCCTTTAGCCCAGGCCATCGTTCTTACAACTTCGTACGCAAGAGGATTATACACGAACGTATTCTCATGAAAAGAATATAAAAAGCACTCTCAATATGATCCATAATAATAATTTCTCCACTTCTCTTTCCTGAGATTTGAACAAGATCATTTACTGTCCTGAATCCTTCGTATCAACTAAATCATTCTCTCTAACCAGGAATACGTACTCAAAAGTGCCGGTAATCTTGAGCAACTAGAAGATACTTATAAGAACTACTACACCTCAATTAAGCTAACGATAAGTAAGATCTAACTGCGATTTAAGTTGCTGGTACGTGAAAGAACACGGGATTACAGCACCCAGAGGCTCGCATAAAGCCTAGTTTAGACATATTTTACTAATTCAACAGGAAGTGATTAGGTTTGGTAGATTTTTTTTCTAGTTTACGGTAACTTTGTTATTATTCATCCTGGGGAGGGGAAGGGGACTTTACGCTTGGCGCTAACCAATAGCAACCGATCATTTCCAATGTGTTACAGTAAGGCTGAAGCTTCCATCTCTTGGATAAACATGAACTTAATGAGTCCTGTCTTTGTTAACTGTAGCATCATATAATTTCTTGAAAACAACGACATAAATCTTTTATGTTTATCAACAATGTTTTCTTGTTCCTCGATTTCTTTTATGTTATATCTTGAGGAAATGTTCATGCAATGCGCATTATTAGGCTCCAGAACATGAGTGAAGTAATACTATGATTTTTGTATTGTGCACTGCAAGCTAGTAATGTCAGAAAACCTTTAACGCCTTCAGGGGGACGGTTTGCCCCTAGTTATAATGACCTGGCTTTAGACCTAACTTATAAAATTGCCCCAGGACCCATTTATAAGAGAGGGTCCTGGTGTTACCCAGTGCCTCTTTCCTATGATTTCTTACAGCTCCAATGCTGTACTTACACTCCAAAAGAGGAACAGAGAAGGGGGCCAAGTGAGGATATTCCTTCAAAGGCTCAATCCTCTGTTCTTAACGTTACCTCGCTAATGCGGGAAATGGCGTATAGTATGAAATATATATATATATATATATATATATATATATATATATATATATATATATATATATATATATATATATATATATATATATATATTGGAAGAGATCACAATTTTGTGCGTGATCAGGTATATTCCTGAATCCACAGGGAAAATGAAACACGGTAAGTTCCCACGTGCACTTTCGTGTGATAATCACATCATAAGGGGAGATACAAGAAAGAAATATGTCAGCTGATATACGACGGAGACAGCTAGGTTTACCAAATGGCGTCCTAGCTACGTTTCTTCGTGTATATCAAGTGACATATTTCTTTCTTGTATCTCCCCTGATGATGTGATTATTACACGAAAGCGCACTTGGGAACTTGTGTTTCATTGTCCCCGTGAACTCATAGGAATATATATATATATATATATATATATATATATATATATATATATATATATATATATATATATATATATATACACGAATGTGTGTGTGTGTGTGTGTGTGAATTAACGATCATTGAGTCTCTGAGGCAGCAACGATATCCTAAATAATCTACAGAAAGACGAGGAATGATGCCGTTCCTCCCTTGCAAGAGTGACGTAGTTATTTCTGACGAGCATCGGTAATGTAACTGCGCTGTGCATCCACTTGTGCCAGTGACCTAGCTGCTCCCGTCTGGCGACAGTGATGTGTCGTACTGCAGTGATATAGCATTTCACGGGTAGCAAAAGTGACAAGCCTCGAGTTACCTGGTGTACGACAATGATGCTCTTACTTTAAGTGAGACAGTGACTTCATAAGTCTCTGACGTATGAGTTGCGATTTTTTATGAGTGACGTGACTGTACTTGACGTGGGAGCAGTGACGTGCAAGTGATGTGGGTGTACTTCCTATGAGACAGTGACATGACTGTACTCGACTGAACCTGACGAGCAAGCGACTAAGCTATACGTGACGATGGAAGATTATGAAGTACGGTTATAGTCTTTTTCGCCAGAAATATTCCCTCTAGTTAAGACAATATGGAAAACTTTTTTTTTTTTTTACAGACAGTTGGATACTTTCATTATCAGTCTATAAGGTATGATATGGTAGCCTATCATAATACGAATATCCAGAAATTAATATGAACAAAAAATCTTTTCTCAATGGTGATAGTAACAAAACTAACAAACTAACAGGAAAGACCAAAAGAAAAGTGAAGATAGAATGGTATGTTATCAACTTACCTGAACTACGTTGCTTTCGAATCCCACAATTTTCAATATGTGAATATTGAATACATCCTTTTCGTAACTTCATCACTATCACCTTTCGTCTATGTGAATATTAAACACATGCTTTTCATAACCTCATCAGTATCAACACTTCCTCTGTCTGTTTGCCACTTCAAAAAGAACATCAAATGCATCTTGATTTCCACTGAAAATATGCTTTTCACTGACTCACTTCAAGGGAAGATGAAATATCGAATAAAAGCCAGTGTCTCTAATTTTTCAGTATAAAAAATATATGCGAGGTTTGATAACGCTGGCCCCACACATGCAAGTGTCGCAGGACTATCACCCAGGCGAGTGCGGTAAGCACTCACTAAACTAAAATTGCCAGAATGGACCAGTTTCCGCTGTGACAACTACATATGTATGTTTTGATATCACAGGATTTGATGATATCTTAATCAAATCTTTCAGTCATATCAATCAACCTAACTCCCCACAACTGACAGGCTCCGCTCCGCGAATCAACGACAAAGTAAAGAGAAAAGATATATCAAAAACGAGCGAAAGATTTGGTTTCAGAGCACTGCTTAGGCCGTTCATGCAATTCGTACATAGTGATTGTATTTCACGTTGTCCAGGTAATGAAGTCCTAGGTGACGCTGGCCTGTATGCTGGCGATAGCACTTTCTTTATTAATGGAATATTCATTTTGCAAGTGACAAAATGTGTCATATAGTCTGGCCGTTTAAACAGAAATAATGTTTCCTTTCCTCTTCACATCAACATCAAGCCGACAGTTTCTTGCACTGTAAGCCATGAGTGATAGTCCTATTGTAACATTAATAATTACTATTAAATCAGGTCATTTTCCAGGTCTATTTGGTAGATTCACAAATATCTAATAGTTACCACTAAAGAAGCAAAACAAACGTGAAACAGCTGAGAAAAACACTCGTAAATACCTGTCAATCAACTTACAAAAAAATATTACTGCTTACTAAGGGGATGCCATTAGCGTTTCACACCTCATTTTAACAACACACTGAAGCACTTCGCAACATTTTGTTCACTTTTTAGCACCGACGAATGAGGAGCTAAGTTCATAACATTTCTCATTTACTTTTAGTACAATAAGCTTAGTACATTTGTCTTTAGTCCTCTCTGCAAGTACGACCGAAGGGCGACCTAAGTGAAAATTCGAACACAATGCACGTAACATTCACGTCAATAATGTTAAGTAGTATTCCTTAATCTGCTATAATGTCAACAATGCAATGAAACTTGCCACGTGAGTTTCCAACCACGCGTCTGATAGACTGACCGGCCGTCCTGGTGCCCTGTGACATCAGTATTACCAGCGCGCTTGGTGGGAGTTTTCAATCATTACACTTGCCCCTTTCTGATTCTTTCATCCATAACTATACAATCGCTTCAACAAAGACTAATACATTGCTTATTTATCATAGAGTGTATTGCCAGACTGGCAACCAACTGATTTATGTATGTTAAATGTCTGCGATTCCTTAAAGGAACAAAATAAGACTACAACTGGTACCAACACCTGTGAAAAAAAAAATGCGTGATTCACACGAGTTGACCTGCTCGTTCAAAGGGGAAAAAATCTGGAAATAATGGAAAAAAAAATCATATCCTTGCAAATAGCAATTATAAATGTATTGTAATTCTGAATGGGGAATATTATTTTCTAATGTTCTTGCATAATAATTTGCTGCCAGTCAAAGTAATTGCTAATAAAGATATAGTACGAGGAGGTTCCCCTATAAGACCCCTGACCTGTGCTCCTTTGGCACCGTTGTTAATCCGACCCTGTGTAAAGCATACCTCTCAGAGTAACTCCGTTCTCTTAATTCTGGTTCTATTTTCATTGCCCTCTTCTGGAGCTCTTAAAACTTCGTACTTACGTGTCGTAACCATACCTGAGAAGCGCATTTTACTTTTGGCCTTTGAGAGGTTGTGAAGATGTTGCTGACTATTGGCTGTATTTGATTACTCGTGTTTCTTCGTCTCTTAACCCTAAGTATGTACCACACCTTTACTCATGTATGTACACACACATCTCAAGCTAAGCACGGTACCTATTTATTGAATATCCCCAAGGGAAGGATGAATAGCTGGGCTGGCTGTGGGCTCTTTCGCGCCTAAGATTTAAACCCGTATGGGCCCGGGTATATATCATGGTCAACAGCACTAACCACTACTTCACTGAAGCCTGTGTGCATATATGTATAAATTTCTCTGACCCTGCCAATCAGTTTGCATGTAATCACCTATCTGAAGTGGACGAGATTCTATGTCAGTCAGGGATCTAAGGACATAAATACAAAATGTGCCTTTCAGAAAAAGTAAGTACATCATTAACTCAATTAGGCTGTCACCCGTGTTAAAAAGTCTGAACATAAGCAATTATAAATCGTGATTATGAAGTCAAAGCAAACTCTTCGCATACTCAATATCAACTTCAAAAACTATCGCAAAAATACACTTGCTGAAGATGGAAAAGTATTTGCAATTTCTTATTCCCACAATTAATAACGCTGAAATGGACTCAGAACTGCAGCACACCTACTACTAACTAGACCCTATTCTAGAGCCCTCAAAATATGTCAATGAATTGACCTATATCCATATTAATTCTTTGTAAATATCCATACTCTAATTTGCCAAACGGCTGTCAAAAAAAATTATAGCTGAAGCCTAACAACTGTCAACAAGCATCGGGTTAACTGTCAGCATGGAGGACGACCTGGTTTAGGAGACTCAGCAAGAGTGGCCAACTTTTTTTTTTAGAGAAAGAAATACTGAAACACTTAACTATATCTTGCAGGCTGATGACGCCGAGTGCATAGCAAAGGTTTTGCTACAGTGGGTACAGTGACCCATTCCATTTGTAGACTGCTCACACAGCAACCCTCGCGTTCATGCACGCAGTAAAAATAATAATGTATTTTTTTTTTCCAATTCATATGATCACTCTTTATCCATATATAGTGCAGAATAGTTAAGTAAACAAACCAATGAAATTATTTGCACACGCATTATAAATAACTGTAAAGTTTCCTGATACATAAATTCATGTAATTATAATGTCAGATTCATTCAATATTTTGAGTTTCTTGACCTGAAGTAGCAAAAGCGAATGAAACGATTTTCTACTCTATAATTAATACATGCAATACAAAGTTTTTCTGTCTGTCGAGCATGTCAATTTTTACACAATAAACTGACAAAACTTGCACTTACCTCATCACTGCAAGTTATGGTTGATGATTAAGATTTCAGGGAATCTTCCACTAACGATGAGATGAATGTGTGATGGTGATGATCCACGATTAGAAGCTCACAGCAAAACCTGAAAGGGTCAACTGTAAATAATTCCTACCAAAACAGAAATAGTCCATATACACCGAGTATATGCAAGTGTTATGACAATAATTATAAACTCGTTTCATGAAGAGCCTTTACAGAATCAAGCCAACCTGAGCTGAGCTTAGCTGAGAATGAAGTGTAGCAACAGTATAGACAATGGATTGATGGAGTAGGGGTATGTAATGTTTGCAAAAATAACTGTCCACATCCCCATACCTTATTAAAGGCGGTCACACTTACACGTTATCACTTTGTCATCTCTCCTTTAGCCTTATCACCTGCAGACATTTGGACATAGAATTGGCAAGGTTCCTGAAGTATTCTAAGTCAATGTTTTGGTTCCACAGAGTCTTGATCTACTGAATGAGGCAAGGCATTGATTAGGTACTGCAGGAAGCAGCCATGTAATCATGACTTCTGAGTACCCAGTGCCCCTAAAAATCTAATGTATAGCCACATCTTGCATCCAGGAGAGAATTTAGGATTTTTCCTACTTAGAAAGGTAAGAACCAACCATCGTGAAGCACAGATGGAAGAAATACTGCACCAAGAAGCAAAATTCCCAATATGAAGTGGCAGCCTGGAAGAAAGAACATCGTTACATTAAGATAGCATGAGGTGCACTGAGGCAGAGCACTGGTGCTTGTGCCATTAAAAACACTAGTCTCAACGACCAGATGATTTCACCCAGAAAGACTCGTATGCTTGTACCCACAATAAACCTTTGTCATGTATTGCCTTTGAAAATATAAGGGGGTGGACAAGGCTTTTGGTGGATACTGTAGTTATTTTATGTTGCTTTGAAACGCCAACCACATACCCTATTTCACCCTTCCTACTACTAATATTACACATTTTTTTGTTTGTTCAGCCAGTCTGTTTTAATCTTACCATAACTATTGCTGCTCTGTTTGATCACCTACTAAACGTATTGACATATTTCAACCTTCATAAGAGATTTATGCCAGTCACTATAACTGATGATTTTTTACTTCACTTTTGAAACTAACATACATAAGATGCTGATGTTAATCAACTAATAAGTTCATTTCCCTCTCATTCATAACCATGAGAGTTGTCTAAGCAACAAACAGCTGTTCTAAAACATCCTTAAAACACTGTGTAAACTAAACTTGAGAGGAATTCCACTTAGACACACATTCCATTGTCTACTCTAAGCTGACATTTCCTATCCCTCTTAATGTTCTCGTACTTATCCTCCTGTACATAAAAACTCAAACTATACAAGCTGATCCTGTACATTTCTTTTCATTCAACAGTGTGTTATAAATCTGTTATCTTAATGTTGGAAATACATACAAGTTAAATACCAAAACTCCATTATCTAAAGGAGCAAATACCTATATTGTAGATTTTGGAATTTTTCAAATTTCAGAAATATGGATCATGGACTGTACTCTGAACAAACTGTGACCTTAACAGAATTTCGTATACCTAATGCAGATTCTAAACGTTTTTTAAAGAATGTGTAAATATATTTTTTTTTTTTTTTTTTTTTTTTTTTTTATACTTTGTCGCTGTCTCCCGCGTTTGCGAGGTAGCGCAAGGAAACAGACGAAAGAAATGGCCCAACCCCCCCCCCCATACACATGTACATACACACGTCCACACACGCAAATATACATACCCACACAGCTCTCCATGGTTCACCCCAGACGCCTCACATGCCCTGATTCAATCCACTGACAGCACGTCAACCCCTGTATACCATATGACTCCAATTCACTCTATTCCTTGCCCTCCTTTCACCCTCCTGCATGTTCAGGCCCCGATCACACAAAATCTTTTTCACTCCATCTTTCCACCTCCAATTTGGTCTCCCTCTTCTCCTCGTTCCCTCCACCTCCGACACATATATCCTCTTGGTCAATCTCTCCTCACTCATTCTCTCCATGTGCCCAAACCATTTCAAAACACCCTCTTCTGCTCTTTCAACCACGCTCTTTTTATTTCCACACATCTCTCTTACCCTTACGTTACTTACTCGATCAAACCACCTCACACCACACATTGTCCTCAAACATCTCATTTCCAGCACATCCATCCTCCTGCGCACATCTCTATCCATAGCCCACGCCTCGCAACCATACAACATTGTTGGAACCACTATTCCCTCAAACATACCCATTTTTGCTTTCCGAGATAATGTTCTCGACTTCCACACATTTTTCAAGGCTCCCAAAATTTTCGCCCCCTCCCCCACCCTATGATCCACTTCCGCTTCCATGGTTCCATCCGCTGACAGATCCACTCCCAGATATCTAAAACACTTCACTTCCTCCAGTTTTTCTCCATTCAAACTCACCTCCCAGTTGACTTGACCCTCACCCCTACTGTACCTAATAACCTTGCTCTTATTCACATTTACTCTCAACTTTCTTCTTCCACACACTTTACCAAACTCAGTCACCAGCTTCTGCAGTTTCTCACATGAATCAGCCACCAGCGCTGTATCATCAGCGAACAACAACTGACTCACTTCCCAAGCTCTCTCATCCCCAACAGACTTCATACTTGCCCCTCTTTCCAGGACTCTTGCATTTACCTCCCTTACAACCCCATCCATAAACAAATTAAACAACCATGGAGACATCACACACCCCTGCCGCAAACCTACATTCACTGAGAACCAATCACTTTCCTCTCTTCCTACACGTACACATGCCTTACATCCTCGATGTAAATATATACCATGTGAATATTCAATAAACATCAACTAAAACCATTTACTGGAAATGCCTACTGTCCTCCAAGCTGGCAGAAATATTTACTGCACTAGACCATGGATATTGAAATTTTACAGATTTTTGGAACATCTTTGAAAATCTACTTGTATCTGATATGCACATAACCAAATAATCTTTCATCTTAAATTTTGAATTTCATAAACTTCCTGATGATATACCACAAATTCTAAATCAAATGAGATTTGTGAAGATTGCAGATTATTATGTATACCACTTTATCAAAACCTTATCTATAAGGAAACAGTCAGAAATTTGGGAAAATTAAACAAGACTCTTAGATATAATTATATAATACGGCATTCAATGAGTATGCAATAGTATCACTAAATGCCTATATGAAAAGCTTTGTAAAAATTACCAGTTATGAATATCTGGTGCACTATCAATCAATAGGCCTGATGCCAATGTAGATACCACCTGAGGTAGCAAAATATTCTAATATTCTGTAAGCTTGGTATTCTTACATCATGGATCTGTATGAAAACTTTCCCAGATAAGAATACTTAATGTCTTTACCACATTTTCACTCACAGCCTGATTGGCTTTCAAGATCAATTAGCTGTTAATGTTTGCTCACACCTGGTCCTACAATAAGAGTTCTGCTCATCAAACATATACAGCAAAGATGAACCATACAGTTATGGATTAACCACTTTACTTTTCCATTTACTTACCCTTGCTAAATCATTTGTGACTTTTATTATAAATCAGTTTATCAATGAAAGTCTTATAATAAACTCATCCCAAAATAATTGTTTAGTACAAAAAAGCCTTGCATGTGCTATTTTGATCCTATTCCAATATCATAATCAGGTATCAGTAACATATAAAAAATACTGTACGTACTCACTTTATCAAATTGTCAGGCAATGATAACAGGTGAAAGTTCATCTCAAATCAAAATTAACTGTACATGAATTCTTATATTCATGTGTGCAATTTCATAAATCAAAACAAACAAAATGCTACGATTTAGGAATTTGTCTCAAAAAGGTGTCTAAACACAGTGGTATGATAACTACAGCAAATAAATACAGTATATCTATATATCTATTCATAACTAACTGAGGAACAATTTCCATCAAAGAGTCCCAGTGTTACCCGGGACCTTTATAAGGGCTCCTCAGCCTAAGGCTGTGCTACTTCCTGTAGCTGGATATTGTAGAAAAGCTGCAAAACATAGGAAATTTTATCTATATATTAAGATGTGTGTGCAAATGGAAAGAAGGTAGGTCAGTGGTTCCAGGTAAACATGGGTCTCCAGAGGAGGTATGTGACCACAATGCTGCTGATTAATTTGTTGATGGATGAAGTGGTGAGGGAGGGGCAGGTCTGTAGTCTGTTAGGTGCAAGAAGGCCTGGGAGCCAAGTTAGCTGTTGCTTGCTGTTGAATTGGCTCTAGCAGCAGAGCTGAATGACTAGGAGAGTGTGTAAAGAGAGAAAGACAAGAGTAAATGTGAACAAAAGCAAGGTTATTTGGATTAGAAGTGGAGACATAGAAAGGTTAATTTAAATTTGAAAGGGTAGAACCTGGAAGACGGTGGTGTAATAGATACCTTTGAGATGACATGGCAGTAAACAGAACCAAAGAAGTCAAAGTGAGCCACAGAGTGGATGAAGGGAGAGCGAAGTTACTGTCTGAGAGAGAAGAGATAGATATGTTTGATGGTATGGTAGTTCCAATGATGTTGTATGGATGTGAGGTATGGGCCCTATTTAAACAAGTATGGAAGAGGGTAGATGTGTTGGAAATGAAATGTTTCAGGATAATATATGGTACAAGGAGGATGAATCAATCAAAAAACAACTAAAAGAAAGATGAGTAGTAAGAGGATCATGTATGAGAGATCTGAAAATGATGTAGTGAAATGGTTTGGACATACGAAGAGAATGAGTGAGGAGAACAAGGGAAAAGGGGAAACCATGGAGGTGGTGGAAGGATGGTGTGAAAGAAACCTTGTGTGTCTGGTGCTTGAACATTCAGAAGGGTGCAGGATGTGCATGGGACAAAAAGAACAGTAATGACAAGGTATTTGGGGCCGTGCTGTCAATGAGCATGTGATGTGGTCAGGGTAAATCATGGAAAGATCAGTGAGGCCTGGTTACTGATGGGGATCTCAGGTTTTGTCACACTGTATATAACAGCTAGAGAGTGGATATGAATTAATGACACTAATCTTCATCTGATCCTAGTACTGCCTCACCATTACCATCATAATCACTATTATCAAAGTATGCTAAAATTCAGTTCAAATAAATGAGTAATGGTATTTCACAATGAAACTATTTGTCATGGTCATATCATAAGGTGTGATTGGTATAATGAAAGGTGGGATGGAGTAAGCTGATCCAGAGGGCTTTGATGTCTGTTATAATACAGAAATACTAAGCTTAAAAAAAATCAGTACACTATCTGTCACTTCTGGTGGTAAGGATCTCCAAATTTTCAGGCCTTTGTCTTATGAACAGCATGATAATGAATGTCAATAATATTTTCTGTGAAGTTATGATAATGTGCTATGATCACAAGAATATGATAACCTGAGCATTCAAAAGGGATGATATAATGAACACCTCTACAAGCCACGAAGATGATACTATTCCACAAGCCATACATTACTCCCAACTTCATACAATGCAGTTATAAGAACTAGCAATGCTGAACCTTGGATATCCATAGAAATCTAATAAAACTGTGTTCTTTCCTTTATAAAATAACTATACACAGATTACGGAGCTCCCTTTGAAAAAGACAAAGTTGTTATGATGTAATCCAGTTACTTCAGTATATACAAAATCAGATTACATCCAAGGTTCACAACTTGCTCTTCATTACACTGCCAGAACAAAACTGAACCGGGACAACTCCTACAAATTTTTATGTACATTAACAAATCCATCCTCTTGGACTTAATGTGAGGATTCATACATTCACCAGACACCATTGAGCAATTCACTGCTTAGGAGATGAGTCCCATAAAAATAAGGTTTCTTGGTATCATAAGTTTAAAAATTGCACTTAGGCTATTTTTTATGACAAAAGAAGACTAGTTTTATTGACATAATCAAAACTGAAAACATAAATAAATTTTACAGTAAAACATCCAATCTAATTTCATAAAAAACTATAATTTCATTACCCCGAATTACATATGAATATTCACAGCATACATTGGAAAAGACTGTTTGGGTCATTAATATGACCTAATGATTACAAACATTTACATTACAATTACATTACAATAATCAACAATCATAACATAATCATTGTTCAATTGCCAAAAATTTTATGATCAATGTTTCATAAAAAAACTACTTGTGCACTGCACACTTGGGTGTCAGAAATTTTACAGCACATTCAACAGAAATGATGTATTAAGCACAACTTAATAATTGATATAATTTTCAAGTGTACAATAATAAAATTTAAATCATGATTGTTTAATTGCACTGTAAAGACCTTCCCTAATTATTTAATGTGATCAATGTCGTGTGGCATTTACAGCGACAAGAGTGTGACCGTCTTCCACAGCTAATACTGGTACTAGTGAAACTGTAGCTATTCCTTGAGGGACTGCTTCTCCTATAGCTTGCTGTAACAGAGTTCGGGACAAACCCCCACTACGGTAATAAAATGCCAGTCTCAAAGGAATTGTGGTATCAGCTTTAGTGACAGTATATTTGATGACCTCCTCTAGTATCTCGGAACTTAAGTCTTCTGGTGAAAAACAACCTGTAAAGAAATCAAGGGTATAAAAAATGAGTTTTTAAGCTATGGAAAGCTATTTGTTCCTATTTGAGAAGCCACTAAGGAATGTGAGAATGCCAGTGTCATAAAACTGGGACAACCTGTTCCCTTCAGGAGCCCCCTCAATGGATTGGCCATGACAATATTCTCTCCATGACAAGTTAACTCTCCTACACCTGACATATAATCAGTGTCATAAAACTGGGACAATATCTCAGTTAACCTTCCACCTGACATTAAGAACAGGATAACACTACATTAACTACTTCTCATCACCCACTACCCTACAAACAAGAGCTCCCATCCCATATCCAAAGCAACCATGTAACCACTTTATCAGACTGTAATAACAGTACAAATGTTCTCAAGACGGTTAAACTATGAGGATCCATTTAAAATAGTGTATGAGGTGTAAGGAAAGTAGGCAGTTTCCCACTTATAGATCTAGGAGGCACATGCAGTATTTCTTTTCACCTCAGCCCCAGCACGACTCTGATGCTTTAGAGCTTTAAAAGTAATAAAACCACATAAATTATTTGAAAAAAGAATATCATTTGAGGATTGAGTTCACAAATTTACAGCAATCCAATGAAGATCATTTAGAACTTACTGGCTGTTGTGTTTACTGCACATATTGAGTTGTCATGATACCATCTACGCCTTAATCTTACACTAACATTTCCTCTGGTATATCCTTTCTCCTCATCTGTAAAAGATATCAAAAAAGTTATAGAAAAGCCATAATTGTTTCAGTATCTGCTGCAAAAGAGTCTGATTACCTTTATACTTCAGAAATGCCATAGTAAAATATTCAAGATGATTGTGGAACATTTTTTATTGTATAACTATCATACTCTTTCTTTGCTTTTTCAAGTACTTGCTGTTTCCAGAAATGGTTACAAAACACAAAAGCATTATCAGAAACAAACAATAAATAACAAAAGAATTTCAAAGCCCAATTCAGTAATCATATACTTCAAATATCTTCAAGCAAAGTCTGAATGATAGTACATGTAACCCTAGTTTGTGGATATACATACATTCAAATTTGTCATTTTCGACACAGCTCCATGTCTGCCACTCCACTAATGCAGCACGAGGTAAGGCAGGCACCACAACATAGGTTGAGATTTGAGACTCACTAAGACGTGCCATCATCCTCCGAGCTACACCTATGTCAGAAAGTCTCGTCACAAAACAAACTCCCTGGAAAACAAAAGCCATTCTTATTGCTACCCCTTTTTTATACTAAAAATTGACAGCTGGAAAGGGAGCTGTGGTTTTGGTGCATTAAACAATAAGGAAAACCTCAGTCTCTTTTTCCATTCTATTTCTAAAAATGACCAGCCTTCAATCATAGAAACTGTACTCTGATTATGTCAATATTATCTGTGAAAGAGATGAAGAGTGAACAATTTAGAGTTGATGGTATTTCAGATTAAGAGGCAATAGAGGCATCTTGTGTGATGATGGTGTGAGAGGAGACATTAGTCTCAAAAATTATAAGGTATATAAACTTTCAGGCACATATAATAGCATCCTTCTTGTGTCTTCATAATATTTTTTTTATCTGTCCTAATTCAAACTAAACTACATTTGTGTACACAATAAGTTAATAAAATATTTGGTACAAAAGGGTATGTGATGGATATATAAATTTGATTAACAATCTTACTGATGAGAAAGTACAAACACATACCTGTACAACAGCTCTAATATCTTTAGAAGGAGCAACTGCTGTAATCACTCTAGAAACATGTCGGAGAGCAAGGCGAGCTTGCACTTCTACACCTCCAGTTACCACCTGTAGTGTGCAAGGCACCAATCCAATCATGCCTGCTACCACTACCACATTGCCTACCTGATAAGAAGAAAAAAGACATTTGACTGAAATACTCATATCCCTATTAAACAATCCTACTCAATTTCTTATGTGCTAATGGTTACACCAAGAGCAGAAATCACCTGTGGTAAAGCTGTATCATCAAAACTGAATGCATGGGAGTACAGTATTGTCATGGCCATTCTCACTCCAAGGAGCATTGTATAATAATTTTCTTTAATACTTAATTGCTTCTCCTGCCTTAGCAGGCTATCATCGAGAACAGATGAACACCAGCCTCTGCTACATGTATGCATTCTAGAGCTGTCATGCATAATGCATCAAAGATAGCCTGATACCCACGGTCAAGCCCTAGAACACTTCATATAACTTGGTTCAGCCTATTGTGACAGTAAGTCTCTCCCTATATACCACACTGATCTAATTCATTCTAACCCATGCATTCCTCTCATCCTCCTGAATTTTCAGCCCTAAAAACCTAAAGCCACCTTTCACTTAATTCTCCCATCTTTTTCTTGGCTTCCCTCTCCCTCTTTCTTCCTCCAATTCTCCAGATCCTCTTTGTTCATCTTTCTTAACTCATCCTCTCCATATGCCTGAACCATTTCAGCAAATATTGGTTAGGTCTCTCAATCATAACTGCTCTTACTGCCAAAGCCAGGGATGGATTTAGGAATGTAAAGACCATGGAATATGCCTGACCAGTCATACATTATCTTAAACAATCTGGACCATACATCACATGACTTTTTCATCATTTAGAAAATTTAAACACAAGTCTGCATCATATAAGCCATTGAAAGGTAGCTATCAAAAGGACAATGCAGCACATCAAAACTTCCTTGTGGAACAAAAATGGATTACTGGGAAGATGGATTAAAGGGAAGGGTCCTTCGATGGACAGATTACCTAAGTGGATGGAAACAAAGAATGCATGTCAGAAGTCATTTCTCAAAATGGACTGAGGTCAGTAAAAAGCATGGAGGAATGTATCAACTGAAAAAAGGGACCTTGACAAACTTCACAGTTGGTGAGATCATGTTTAATGAAGTCCATCCCAAGTAAATGTAAAGTAACGAAGATGGATCACAGAAAATGATGGCCTTGATATGATCATCATCTAGCAGGAAACAAGCAGCACAAATCTATGTTACAAAAACTTAGGAGTCAGCACTGTCCCACTTTATCAGAATTATCAGGGACACCATGTATCTACCAGCAAATAACAGAAATGCTCTACACATCATACATAAGACGAAAATCAGAACGTGCTTCTAAAATTTGGTCACCACACCTAAAGAATCACAAAGTAGAGATGGTCTTGAGGAAAACAACAAATATGGTACATTAGGAGAGTTGAGTTACAGGAAAAGGCTAGAGGCTTTCACTATCTCTCTTTTCACCAAACCATTCACCAAAAGTTTCTCACTTGAGATGCCACCTCAAAGCCAAACACCCAACCTCAGTCATCCCATCACAGTGCCATCCCTTCTTTTGATTTTGTCCCTGCATTAACTCCTGACTATACCCCTAAGACATTCCCAAACCATCCTTTCCCCTTAGTCTTCACAGAATAGAACATCCAAAGCATCTCCCCTCAAACACACCACCTATATCTCCCTTATCCTCATCCTGGTTATATACACTCACATCAGACACCTGAGCCTATGAGCACTCATTGCTTTGCTTCTTCTTCTGTTCCAATAACTAAAAATCAAAATACAAGGGGGATTGGGTCTCCAGCCCCTGCTCCCACCCTCCCATCTTCTACAACACAGAGGGAATACGTGGGAAGAATTCTTTTCCTCTACCCCCTTGGGATAAAAGGATGTGGAAAGCTCCCTTTCCACATGCAGGCCCCACAAAACTTTCATGGTTTACCCCAGATGCTTCACATACCCTGCTTCAATCCACTGACAGCAAGTCGACCCCGGTATACCACATCATTCCAATTCACTCTATTCCTTGCACGCCTTTCACCCTCCTGCATGTTCAGGCCCTGATTGCTCAAAATCTTTTTAACTCCATCCTTCCACCTCCAACTTAGTCTCCCACTTCTCCTCGTTCCCTCCACCATTGACACATATATCCTCTTGGTCAATCTTTCCTCACGCATTCTCTCCATGTGACCAAATCATTTCAATACACCCTCTTCTGCTCTCTAAACCACACTCTTTTTTTTACCACACATCTCTCTTACCCTTTCATTACTTACTCGATCAAACCACCTCACACCACATATTGTCCTCAAACATCTCATTTCCAACACATCCACCCTCCTCCGCACAACCCTATCTATAGCCCAAGTCTCGCAACCATATAACATTGTTGGAACAACCATTCCTTCAAACATACCCAGTTCTACTCTCTGAGATAAGGTTCTCGCCTTCCACACATTCTTCAACGCTCCCAGAACCTTTGCCCCATACCCCACCCTGTGACTCACTTCTGCTTCCATGGTTCCATCCGCTGCTAAATCAACAGATGTCTAACACACTTCACATCCACCAGTTTTTCTCCATTCAAACTTACCTCCCAACTGACTTGTCCCTCAGCCCTACTGAACCTAATAACCTTCCTCTTATTCACATTTACTCTCACCTTTCTTCTTTCACACACTTTACCAAACTGTCACCAGCTTCTGCAGTTTCTCACACGAATCAGCCACCAGTGCTGTATCATCAGCATAAAACAACTGACTCACTTCCCAAGCCCTCTCATCCACAACAGACTGCATACTTGCCCTTTCTCCAAAACTCTTGCATTCACCTCCCTAACAACCCCATCCATAAACAAATTAAACAACCATGGAGACATCACACACCCAGGCCGCAAACAAACATTCACTGGGAACCAATCACTTTCCTCTCTTCCTACTCATACATATGCCTTACATCCTCGATAAAAATGATAAAAACTTTTCACTGTTTCTAGCAACTTACCTCCCACACTACATACTCTTAATACCTTCCACAGAACATCTCTGTCAACTCTATCATATGCCTTCTCCAGATCCATAAATGCTACATACAAATCCATCTGTTTTTCTAAGTATTTCTCACATACATTCTTCAAAGCAAACACCTGATCCACACATCCTCTACCACTTCTGAAACCACACTGCTCTTCCCCAATCTGATGATCTGTACGTGCCTTTACCCTCTCAATCAACACCCTTCCATATAACTTCCCAGGAATATTCAACAAACTTATACTTCTGTAATTTGAACACTCACCTTTATCCCCTTTGCCTTTATACAATGGCACTATGCATGCATTCCTCCAATCCTCAGGCACTTCACCGAGAACCATACATACATTGAATATTCTCACCAACCAGTCAACAACACAGTCACCCCCATTTTTAATAAATTCCAGTGCAATACCATCCAAACCCGCCACCTTACCGGCTTTCATCTTCCACAAAGCTTTCACTACCTCTTCTCTGTATATCACACCATTCTCCCTAACCCTCTCACTTCACACACCATCTTGACCAACACACCCTATATCTGCCACTCTATCATCTAACATATTCAATAAACCTTCAAAATACTCTTCCCATCTCCTTCCCACTTCTCCACTACTTGTTATTACCTCCCTATTTGCCCCTTCACTGATGTTCCCATTTGTTCTCTTGTCTTACGCATTTATTTACCTCCTTCCAAAACACCTTTTCATTCTCCCTAAAATCTAACGATACTCTCACCCCAACTCTCATTTGCCCTCTTTTTCACCTCTTGCACTTTTCTCTTGACCTCCTGCCTCTTTCTTTTATACATCTCCCAGTCATTTGCACTATTTCCCTACAAAAATCATCCAAATGCCTCTCTCTTCTCTTTCACTAACAATCTTACTTCTTCATCCCACCACTCACTACCCTTCTACTCTGCCCACCTCCCACCTTTCTCATGCCACAAGCATCTTTTGTGCAAGCCATCACTGCTTCCCTAAATACATCCCATTCCTCCCCCACTCCCCTTACGTCATTTGCTCTCACCTTTTTCCATTCTGTTAAATACAAAATACACATTGTGCAACACAACTCCACAATACTTATGGACTTAACAATACCTTTACAGCTTGGCTATATGGACCAATATTGGCTGGTGCCCAATGAGAGATACCCTGGACGTGCATGGTGGTACGAGACCTGGGGTGTATCTGTTCAGGTTCCTCTTCAGCAGTCACATGACTTTGTTTCCAACCAGTCACTTCTAACTGTATTTGCACATCACTTGGGAGTGGTACCTAAAATAGAGATGGGTTTTTCAAGAAAAATTTATAATCAACCTAAGACATACAGATTTAGATAAAAATGTGAAACAAATTATCATCTATCAACCTATCTATATCTCTGATGCCTATTCCCTTCTAGAACTTCCCCATGGAAAAAGTCAACATAACTGGTGAACTCCATTGCCGCCTATCAGCCTTTCATGTCTCACCCTTAACAGACTGGCAGAGGAACTCAAGAAAAGTGTTTTCCACAGCTCCTACTTAAGTTCTTACTGACTACTTCTACCTAATGTTCCAACCTATTATGTCTATCTAATGCTCCCACTTAATATTCCTACCTACTTCTTCTTACTAATGCTCCTGTCTAATGTTCCTACCTACTACTCCTATATACTGCTCCTATCATTTTGCCAAAAGGCAGGGCTAACACATGGCACTCACCACAAGGAAAATCATAGTTATGAAAAATAAGTTGTATGGGTTCAGTGTTGTCAAGTTTTATGTGTGACAAGGAGATATTGTATGTTTAAGGACAGAATGCCCGCAGTCCATGTGTGGGGTAAGGCAGAAACAAACAATGAAGTCAATCAGTACTTTCTCAATATCTATGTAACAGACAAATACAAGGGAAATACCTGTCTATTATATGTAAATATCATGCAAGGGAAAACAGTGTTCTAGAATATCAAGTAATGAAAGAAAAATAAAGCAAATTGTATAGCAAACAAATAATGTTAACAAGTTAAAAGTACAGGATATAAAGGAAATTCAAGGACAGTGAGGTATGTAAGCCATTATAGAAAGTACAAAAGCAATGAATATTAAGCATAGCAAGTATTCAGACAGATGGAAGTGCAAGACAAACAAAAAACACTAATCCACTTTTGTGTCACAAAATGAAGTAAGAGGATTCATATTATTGGTGTAAAGTATGACATGAACAATGTAGTAGCTGGACTACATTGTTCATCATGTTTCTATTCTATTATACATCCCTGATGCCCTTGCCGTCTGGGAAGTCCCATCAATGGAGTTGCCACAGCAAAAGTCTCCACTTATCCCTATCCTTACATGTCTCCCTTGCATTCTTCAACCACTTCTCTCTTCCTTGCTTCCTGTGTTTTATACAATAATATTTCAAAAACCATGTAACAGCATTGATCAATAAATGTTAAGTATGATAACCATTATCATCACACAGTTCAAGTACAAAATATCAGAGATCTATAATAAAAGCTAAATTAAAAAAGATTTGATGTGAGTATAGATAGTGAGTGGTTATAGCCAGAGGATCAAGTGAAAAAAGTCAGTCAACATTTCTAAACTGTTCTGATATTCTAGAATATCTACAAACATACTCCAACTTAATAAATTCATTAAGAATTTTATTCTATAATTTTCATGAATCTTAAAAAAATGTCCAAATGGAGGAATCAATCAGTTCTTAAAAAATAAAAAAAACATGAAAACTAATAACTGAATAATAGGTGATCACTGTGTACAACCTAAACTGCACAATAATGTCAAAGATGATAATGTGGAATGGATGTCAGATGTGGAAGGAACAAGGAAAAGGGAGAAACCAAAGAAGAGGATGAAGGATGAAGTAAAAGATACTTTGAAGCTTGGGGCCTGAACATGCAGGAGGGTGCAAAGTGTGCAAGAGATAGAGATAACTGGTGAATTGTGATTTAAAGGGATGATGTGCTGTCAATGGGCTGAACCAAGGCATATGAAGCAGTCAGGAGAACCACAGAAAGATCCATGGGTATGACTGTGGATAGGGGACTCTGGATTCAGTGCATTATACATGACAGCTGAGGGGTGGATGTGAACAGATTAGGCCATTTCCTTTTCTGTTCTTGGTGCTACATTTCCTTTTCTGTTCCTGGTGCTACCTCATCAATGCAGAAAGTAGTGAACATGTATGAAAAAATTAACAAAAGTACAAACAAGAGTGTAGTAAAACAAAAAAGAAAGAACTCATAAAGATCAGAGGACATAAATACAAAATAATCATAGTAACATCAAAGAACTACTTCAGTAAAAACAGCATAAATGGTATAAATCTATGCACTAAGTAGCCCAGTATAACATTAGATTGGTTGCTCTTATCTGTTGTAAGCAATGCCTAGATGACATAATTGGGGTACAGCTCTACCTACCTCTACACAAACTCTAACAGGAGGATTGACTGAGAAGTGTCTGATGTACTGGGCATTGAGTGGAACATAATCATTTATATTCTGTACGTACATCTTCACAGAAACTAGGTGATGTAATCCCATTTCTTCTCCAAGCAGACATTCTGAAAAGAAATATCACAATAACAATAACATTTTAAACAGCAGAATGGCTGGCCTTAGTAATGTACAACCATTAGAGAAGCATCCTTTCTAATAACGATGATTCTTTTTGATACCTGAAGATCTTCACCCAATAGGTAATGTTAAAATGGTTAATCTTCGGGAGGAATAAAATGTGGGGGGGGGGAATCTTTTACTGAGTAACCTACCTTACTCTAACCCAATAATATAGAGTCCACAATTTGCATTAATACTGCAACACCAGTGTGGGAAGGCAAATAACCTGCTGGACTAACTTGGGTTGACTGGGGGTGACAATTCTTCAGGCAGAGTAAGCTACTAAAGTCAACTTGTTGGTCTGCCATATACTCACAAACTATACACTAACCTTTAATGATTAGAAGCTTCCATTTTCATCTATTATCATTCTTACTAGCTTTTTCTTTTTATATTTCCTACAGTACAACTTTGTCAAAAAATCTCATTCTTTTCCCATATTGTTTCATATATAATAGAGGCGTGCCGATTTCATTAGTGTGAGCTAAACCAATAAGCAAAACTTAATTACGCATATATATTACTGCTAGGTCTTTGACACATGAAGATGTGAAACTGGTTAGTACCTAAAATACCTGAAGATGATTCAGGATAAGTTAGACAAGTCTGAATGTGAAAAGGTGATATCATATCAAAAGAGCTTGACCACAACCATTTAATAAAACAGTGTAAAGCCTATTTTACACAAATAAAAAGAACAGAGGTAATCTATACCTAATAATCCACAGATTACTTGGAGAAAGATGATTAAAACATTAAACTATTCCTCTACAAGTGAGATGAATTGTTCTATCAGCTGATATGAGTCCAATAGGGACTTAGCTGGACAATTATACCCGATGTAAAAGAAAGAAAATGACATCCACAGATATTGGTACAATAGGAAGAGAGTATGCTCCTTATATATACTTCATGCTAATGACTATACCACTGTCCTAATTCATCTCTTAAAAAAAATGTGTGTGGCCGATGAATATATCACTCCCAAAACAATACATGAAAAGGGTGGGAGGTACTACCTCAAACATTTTCAAAACTGCTTTCCAAACTTATATTAGTCACCTGGAAGTGGACAAGGAAGATGAAGTGAGTCAGGAATATAAGTTCCTAGGTACAATGATGAATGTGTGGAAAGATAGGTCACTATCTGGAAGGGAAAAGGTGGGCATGTATGGATGCAAGGCATGGGCTCTTGATGAAAAAGTACAAAGAAGAGTGAATGTATTGGAAATGAAATACTTGAGAACTGGAGTTCACCAGTAGTGGAGACTCTCTTGCTGTGGACATCCCTTGCAGGAGTTCCTGGAGGGAACAGGTGTCTGAGATGTAAATAGATGGATAGAGAACAATATGTGGAGTGAGGATGGTTGACTAAGAAACGACAGGGTATGAGAAAGGTTTGGTCATAATAAAAGCATGGTTGAGAGAGCTGAAGAAATTGAGCTGAAATGGTCTCAATATATGGGTAGAATGAGTGAGGTAATGGTGATGAGAAGGTATATGAGTCAGAAGTGAAGGGGACAAGTAGGGATAGGCCAAACTGGAGATGGAAGGACAGAGTAAAAGGTTTTGAGTGCTTGGGGCTTGAACATACAAAGGATGTAAGGCATGCAGGCAATAGGAGTAAAAATGGCATGATTTGGTATATACATGGGGTAATGTATTGTCAATGGACTGAACCAGAGTACATCCAGCAGCCAAGGAAAACCATGGAAAGGTTTGTGGGGCATAAGTGTGGATAAGGAGCTGTTGTTTAGGTGCATTACACAAAACAGCTAGACAGTGGATGTAAGTGAATCTGTTGCTACCTCAATATTGCAGATCATGAAAAAAATACTAAAGGCAGATTTGCACCTTCCACTTTCTTCATTAGCCATGCTTATTCGCAGTAGCTGATGAATGTATTAGCAAAATTTCTCTAAGGACACAGGTTCCTGTCCAGTTCAAAAGAGGAAACAAAACTAAACCAAAGCTGACACAAGGGACACTGATAATCATTAAGATAAACATCACACCTAAAGATCATTTTTTTTTCAGCCAATCTGCAACACCTTCTAGAATCTGATCAAGCTAAGAAGGGCTGAGCAAATAATCATTTAATAATTTCCGGTGTGGAAGCCCTACCCAACATATCTGACCAGTAAAGTTACTGATGTTTCTAGATCATCAAAGGGAAAGATACTACCATGGGTTACACTTGAAAAATAGCATTCCCTAAAAGAACATATGGTATATTTAAAAAAAATGAAAGAAAAAACAAAGAAATTTTTTGGTAGAACTCAAGAGTCATTCATGCTGATGTGTAACACATTAAGATGCATCAAATTTTCAGAAGTGGAGGGGAGATATGATCATACTACTCTAAAGATTAAACAGATTACTCCTTTTGACTTACTGAATATATAGCTACTATAACCAGTACGCTTGAATTACAAATTTAACTAAAAAATTTAGAACATGGCAGAGAAGCATATTCCAACTACTGTACCTACAGTCAAAAAATATATCTGCAATACCTTGCCTAGGCATAAAAACACCTCATGTTCATCAAAAGAAGTCTAAAGAATACAAGAAAATTGTTTCACTGGATAAATTACCATACATGTTGTAATAAACTAGTAAACCTTCCACTGCTCCAAGCATCACATGACAAGTAACAATATTACGGTCCTGTTCCATGCATCATATATTTCATTAGCTCCTGCCATCATCTAAAATTCCAGCTGATGTTTAGTTCCACCAATTACCCATAGATGTTATTAGCAGCCTAGTAGCACAGCTAGAAGAAATATTACACATCTTAGTCACCCACAGATCATTAAGGAAAACGCGAGTAAGTCATCTTGATGCAACTCCATATTTACAAACCCACAATTGAGTTATTTCTTGAACACAAGAAACAATTTCTCTTGTAACAGTACATATAATTCTTATGCAAATATATGTACATTTTCATTTACTTATGTAAATAAGGTTCTGCTTCTGTACATGATACGTGAATAAGTGCATATCATGCATGTGTCAAAAACATGTATATGTAAAAACTCACATATGATATGTATGGATACGTGCAATCACATCTGGATAAACACAAGTGTGCAATGTGATTAGGTGTATGTAGGAGGAAATAATTGGAAAAAATAAAATGTTATCATAAACATGCCACCAGCCTATGTCCTCCCATGTCCACTCAACAACCTCCCTTTCTGGATGCTTTCTTTCTTTTCATGAAAAAAAATTATGCAGACATTTATTGTAAATATTCTTTTTTTCTTTCGTTTTGAGGAAGGGTAATTTCCTTGGAACTTCAAAGTTTAATGGTTAACAACCAAAAAAGTTTAATTTATTTACAGAGAGCAATGGCAGAGATAACGCATGTTCCTAAGCCTTCACTGAGAAGCCACAGACCCTGTAAGTAATATGTAGTGCCTCAGCCTGCTTCAAAGGAATAAAAGTATTTTTGCTTGGAGCTTACTAACTTATAGAACACTAAGACTTAGTAGGAGGAATAATATCAAAAGGTCCTTTTATCAACAACCGTTATTAAACACTGAATATCTATGCTGAAGACTAGTTCTGAAGGAAGGACTGTACGCAAGAGTAAAATTTTTGTTAATGCAATAAGCACAAAATGAGAAAACTTGTATGTCACACCACCAAACATTTCATTCAATCTAAACTAATCAGTAGGATGAAAGTAATGTATGCTTTTAAGCTGATTCAAGCCCTTATCAGAGAAATACTAGAATTAGAAAAAGTACTTTGAATAACCCACTTACCCAGTGAGTTGGATATGATATAGTCACCAACCATGAAGCTTTACAAACAGATGAGGACAGACTTTCTGAGGCTTAATCACGACACAGAAAAGTTCTGCAAACCTGAAATTCAGTGCTTTTTCTCCAAGACCTGAAATTCACACTGCTATTTCTCCCTCTGGCATGAAAAAAGGAAACCAAGAATTAGAAGTAAGCTACAAAATTCATCCCACCACATAAAGAAATCTGTCGGTACTGGGTACTGGGGAAGAAGGGCCAACAGCAGAAACATATGAAATGCTTCCCAACATCTCCAGATAAGCGTAAGAATAACCATATGTGAATGTGATGGCTCTGGAAATGTTTAAGAATGATAAAAAAGTTGAAGTCTCTCCCCTATGGCTAAATATGCCTATACCGAGGGCCTTAAAACAAATGACTGAACTTCAGCTGAAAGAAACTTATGCTGTGGAAATACAATTATTTTTTATGATCTATCCAACAGCTGCTTTCCTAGAAATGGCAAAACATAAAAAACTTGAAACTTACTGCCCAAAAGACAATAAACAGAGTGAGCTGCAACCACAGTAACAGATGAAAACAGCTAGGTCAACAAAAATCAGAGAGATTGAATTCCCTTGCATCATCCTATGGGAGAGGCAAAGCAGAACACTATCCATCTCCTGTGTGTTGTTAACAGTGGTTCGATATGCAGGAATGGTGGACAAAAATGCTCCTCTTCTTTATCATCACTTTCCAAATGTAGCAAAAGTAAGGGGAGGAAAAGTGAGGATTTTCTTTTTGAAGGCCCAATTCCTGATGCTACCTTGCTAAAATGGTAAAGTGACATGACTTTGACTGAGACATCCTTTTGCTGTGCCATGTCAACTCAGAAAAAATCATCAACTCTCTTTATGATGCAACAAACAAACTACAAAGAACACAATTCAATGAGAAGGAGCTATGAAAAAATTGAAGTTTACTTTATCAAACCCTGGTACAAATTAAGAGGAACATGCAAAAGTAATACATATGCTAGATGATCCTCACTGTTAGTAGAAAAAAATTCAAAGCTCAGAATGTTTTTGCAAGCAAGAGATCATAATGCCAGCTGAGGTTACCCCTAAATTCTCCATAATCTACTGTTATCTTCATAAAATCACATCATATTGTGATAGCTCAGTGTTCTATTTTGAAAGCAGCCTTTTCCATTACCTTTCGTCTGTAGTTGAGAAGATTTAGGAATAAAAATATTAGACATCCTGAATTATGCAATAGTTTAACTTCATAATATTGAAAAATTTCAATGATACATTATGGAATCCTGAAATGTAAGGGAAATTAAGACCACCTTAAAGAACAAATAGAAGTTCAATGAGAAAATTTTATCAATCTTTATGAACTTTATTGGCAAAGGAAACCCCATTAACTCTACTGGCATCCGTTGACCAGCTTGGATGACAAAAACTGTCCAATAATGAAAATGGTAAACCTACAGCCACATACCTTACATCCCATAAACTAAGCTCTCGTTTTATTAAATGAGCAAGCATTAATTTATCAATATAATGGCTGAGTAAACTCTAGCAAAAAAAAATCATTATGGCCTTTTTAATAAGGGAAGGTCATTTGCCTCATCACAGTGGTTCAAATAAATTTCTCTAACTAACCAGATGACTGACTGAACAACTACCTAGAAGATCTGTCAAATATAATCTAGTACAAAGTCTTTGCTTACAGCTGGGAAAAAAAACTTTTAATAAAATGCTTCTGAAGAGAAGCTTAAAAGCCATGAGAAATTAGATATCTACTTACTTTAAGAAAGAAGTATATTATCAGTTAAAAAACTGTTCACCATCAAGGAACCCTGGCAGACTCAGCTGTTGAAGTGCTCAACAAACTAGTCCTCTTGGTATCTGTCTGCAGCAGGAAAATGGTTTAAAGATAAAGATGGGGTCCATATGGACTCCATATCCTTTCTAAATATCATATTTTTGGTATTCTTTGTCACATAATATGGTAGTATTGTCTAACCTCTCTAATGTTACTGCTTGCTTTGTAGCATGGGTCAACAGCATCTCTTATGACATTAAATAAAATACATAGCAGGAGCATATGCGATCCACTGCACAGAAATGCTTGTCTCTAAATCAATTTCAGTATTCAGTTTCTTTTAGAATCCTCAAATTCATTAGAGTATTTCATTCTTCATATAAAATCTATGGTCATGATATCCACACACATTTCCCAAAGTAGTATTATTAATGGGATCCCTAAAAACTAAATTTCTTCATCTAATATATCTAACTGAAAGCTACCCCTGAATTAAAAGATTACATAATGAACAGAATACTAAAATTCATTTGGAAGATTTATCATATATACATGCTAAAATGTAAGTTACTTATATCTGCTTATGGCATTATACATTTCTTTCATCACATAATACTATTCATATTACAGTAAACTGTAAAACCAAAAACTGTAATCATAAAATGTAAAGCACCACAAGAGAATGACCAGACATGGTTTATGGATTGTGTAGGGAAATACAATATGGAATTAATAAAGTATAGCATATTCCAAGGAGCCATGCAAAATAATGACTTCAAAATACAAGTTCATATCAAAGTTCCATAACTATACATTATAAAGACTGTGTTTAAACTTCTAAACATTCTCTGAGATACAAAATACTCTCAACAGTCTCTGCCATAATGGCCAATAAATATTCATCCATGCTTGGATGTATAGCTGGATGTGTTTAATCATCTATCTTTATTAATATGTTTGTACAAGAGAAAGGAGGGGAGGGGTGTCTAAACTCATGGAGCCCCGTATCCTGTACCTTCTTTATTATCATATAACTTTCTGAACTTCTGTTTATTATCTGAATTCATAATTTCATTAACTAACACATTCCAACCATCCAAGACTCTAAGGCTGAAGAAGCAATTTAGATTTTTTTCAAAATGATTTCAAGCAATTTCTTTTTAGTAACAAGTGGTTGTTATTTCTTTGCATCTTTCAAACATGCACCACTCAAATTGGTTTGGAAAGTTATTGGCTGAACCAAGTCTCCCCTTAATCATCTCTCTTCCATAGTCTGCAATTCTGTGGTGTCTAACAATGGTCTGCAACTCAAGTCTTTTATTTCACTTACCATCTTTTTTGTCTTCCTCTGGACCTTTTATATTAGATCATTAATATGGCTCAAATTAGACCTACATTACTATAAACATCTCAGATTTTACAAAAGTAGAAACATTAATCTATTCCTCTCACTGACTAATACTCTTTGTTCTATCTTTACATATATGTAACTACCTAGTAGTAGTAGTACCTATTTGTACTACATGGGAAACGAGTTTGAAATTTGTGAGGCCTCTTGAACATTTTCTACAATCATACTTCTTAAATTTATATAAGCTGTCTGTATTTACCTTTCTTCAGTCATTTTACTCCATTCATCCATCACTTTTTATAATTCTTTACATTTTTTTAACAATTTTCAAGCTTAATTTCATGTTATGCCCCCTGGTTGCTCAATCCTACAATCTCTATTAAAAACAAAGGCTGTTATCAGGTCACCTTTAATCTTGTCTCCTCTAAGATACCCTACTCTGGATCTTCTTTAACAGCTTTTTGTGCTTCTTTAGGTGTGGTGGTCAAACAAAAGAAGCATATTCTAATTTTGGCACTGTGTAGGTTATGAACAGCTTGCTAAATATTTCCTTATCAATATACTTGATAGTTATTCTAATATTTGCTAGCATACAGTTTATCTCCTTAACTATTCTCCTAATGCGAAACTCTGGCAACAGGTTGGTAAGAAACTGACTCCCAAGTCCTTCTTATTTACAGAATCCTGAAGTTTATTTCCTGCAAGATAATAATAATTCTGAAGCATTCTTTTACTCTGTCCCATCCTCATTACTTTGCATTTACTCACATTAAATTTCGTCAAACATGAATAAGACCAACTTCACAGTCTTTTCAGGTCCCCTTATAGGATGATGCAGATCTCCTCACTTTTCACTTCCCTCATGACCTTTGCATAATCTGCAAACATACTTCAGTATAAGTCCATACCTTTATGCAAGTCATTTACACAGATCAAGAAGATTAACAATCCTAAGACGAAGTCCTCTGGGATTCCAATGGTGACCTAAACCCACTGAGAAAAAGGCTTCTCTACCATGAGTCCTCTGTTCCCTTCCACTGTGATAGTATTCTATCAAATGAAAGAGTTTCCCCCTTCCTCTGTAATTCAAACATTCACTTTTGCCCCATTTGCCTTTATACAATAACATTATAGAAGCATTCCAAAATCCTCAAAAACCTTACTTTGAGCCACAAATATAATGAAAGTCTTAACAATCAACAAGACAGCAACCCCTTTCTTGATAAAGTCAACTGAAATCCCATCTACTCCAGCTGCTTTGCCACAGTTCATCTTACACAAGACATTCACCACCTCTTCTCCCTTCACCCAAAACACTTGCCATAATTTTCTTGCTCTGGATACCTCCACATCCCAAGCAACCACATCAAGCACCCAACCATCTACAACATTAAATAGTCCTCTGAGTATTCACTCCATTTCCCTTATACCACATCTCCACCTCCTCCTCAATGATGCTACAATTTGCTATGTTGTTCTCCTTACGTCATACACTGGACTCTGCCTGTATTTGGTTTCTGCACAGGCAAAAAGTTACCTTCAGCAAGGATGTACACCATCATTAGTAAACAAAGATTATAATCCCATCCTTGAACTCACCACTCTAAAAGATCTATCAATTTCCTGCTATCATCTGTAGCATATTCCACATTTCTGAAGCCACAGGAGCCCAATAAAGGGTTCCTGAGGTCATATACTTTTTTTTTTTCCAAAAGAAGGAACAGAGAAGGGGGCCAGGTGAGGATATTCCCTCAAAGGCCCAGTCCTCTGTTCTTAACGCTACCTGACTATCGCGGGAAATGGCGAATAGTATGAAAGAAAGAGAGAAAAGAATATATATATATATATATATATATATATATATATATATATATATATATATATATATATATATATATATATATATTTTATATTTTTTATTTTATATTTCGCTTTGTCGCTGTCTCCCGCGTTAGCGAGGTATCGCAAGGAAACAGACATAAGAATGGCCCAACCCACCCACATACACATGTATATACATACACGTATATTCCTATGAGTCCACGGGGAAAATGAAACACGATAAGTTCCCAAGTGCACTTTCGTGTAATAATCACATTATCAGGGGAGACACAAGAGAGAAATATAAGTCAGTTGATATACATCGAAGAGACAAAGCTAGGAAGCCATTTGGTAAAGCTTCGTCTCTTCGATGTATATCAACTGATTTATATTTCTCTCTTGTGTCTCCCCTGATGATGTGATTATTACACGAAAGTGCACTTGGGAACTTATCATGTTTCATTTTCCCCCTGGACTCATAGGAATATCTTGATCACGCGCAAAATTGTGATCCTTTCATACAGATATAGGGTGTTTTGGTCGAGGTGGCGTGCAAAGTGAGAGGGTTAGGGAAAATGATTTGGTAAACAGAGAAGAGGTAGTAAAAGCTTTGCGGAAGATGAAAGCCGGCAAGGCAGCAGGTTTGGATGGTATTGCAGTGGAATTTATTAAAAAAGGGGATGACTGTATTATTGACTGGTTGGTAAGGTTATTCAATGTATGTATGATGAGGATTGGCGGAATGCATGCATAGTGCCATTGTACAAAGGCAAAGGGGATAAGAGTGAGTGCTCAAATTACAGAGGTATAAGTTTGTTGAGTATTCCTGGTAAATTATATGGGAGGGTATTGATTGAGAGGGTGAAGGCATGTACAGAGCATGAGATTGGGGAAGAGCAGTGTGGTTTCAGAAGTGGTAGAGGATGTGTGGATCAGGTGTTTGCTTTGAAGAATGTATGTGAGAAATACTTAGAAAAGCAAATGGATTTGTATGTAGCATTTATGGATCTGGAGAAGGCATATGATAGAGTTGATAGAGATGCTCTGTGGAAGGTATTAAGAATATATGGTGTGGGAGGCAAGTTGTTAGAAGCAGTGAAAAGTTTTTATCGAGGATGTAAGGCATGTGTACGTGTAGGAAGAGAGGAAAGTGATTGGTTCTCAGTGAATGTAGGTTTGCGGCAGGGGTGTGTGATGTCTCCATGGTTGTTTAATTTGTTTATAGATGGGGTTGTTAGGGAGGTGAATGCAAGAGTTTTGGAAAGAGGGGCAAGTATGAAGTCTGTTGTGGATGAGAGAGCTTGGGAAGTGAGTCAGTTGTTGTTCGCTGATGATACAGCGCTGGTGGCTGATTCATGTGAGAAACTGCTGAAGCTGGTGACTGAGTTTGGTAAAGTGTGTGAAAGAAGAAAGTTAAGAGTAAATGTGAATAAGAGCAAGGTTATTAGGCACAGTAGGGTTGAGGGTCAAGTCAATTGGGAGGTAAGTTTGAATGGAGAAAAACTGGAGGAAGTAAAGTGTTTTAGATATCTGGGAGTGGATCTGGCAGTGGATGGAACCATGGAAGCGGAAGTGGATCATAGGGTGGGGGAGGGGGCGAAAATCCTGGGAGCCTTGAAGAATGTGTCGAAGTCGAGAACATTATCTCAGAAAGCAAAAATGGGTATGTTTGAAGGAATAGTGGTTCCAACAATGTTGTATGGTTGCGAGGCGTGGGTTATGGATAGAGTTGTGCGCAGGAGGATGGATGTGCTGGAAATGAGATGTTTGAGGACAATGTGTGGTGTGAGGTGGTTTGATCGAGTAAGTAACGTAAGGGTAAGAGAGATGTGTGGAAATAAAAAGAGCGTGGTTGAGAGAGCAGAAGAGGGTGTTTTGAAATGGTTTGGGCACATGGAGAGGATGAGTGAGGAAAGATTGACCAAGAAGATATATGTGTCAGAGGTGGAGGGAACGAGGAGAAGTGGGAGACCAAATTGGAGGTGGAAAGATGGAGTGAAAAAGATTTTGTGTGATCGGGGCCTGAACATGCAGGAGGGTGAAGGGCGGGCAAGGAATAGAGTGCATTGGATCGATGTGGTATACCGGGGTTGACGTGCTGTCAGTGGATTGAATCAGGGCATGTGAAGTGACTGGGGTAAACCATGAAAAGCTGTGTAGGTATGTATATTTGCGCGTGTGGACGTATGTATATACATGTGTATGGGGGTGGGTTGGGCCATTTCTTTCGTCTGTTTCCTTGCGCTACCTCGCAAACGCGGGAAACAGCGACAAAGAAAAAAAAATATATATATATAAATATATAAATAAATGAATATACATATGCATTCACATATATGTGAGTGCACAATTGCATAGTAAATATTATTTCTTTACCATATATCTCTTTTCTGTAAGCAGTATCTATTTGTATTTAAGAAATGTAAAATGTCCACAAAACCTATAGAAAAACAAACAAATCATACCTTTTACTTTGACGATAGCCTCATCTGCAGTTTTACCACAGAAACTACCAGCAAAAGTGAAACCTGTCATGGTACGGACAACACTATAATTTGAGCCATCTTGCACTTGGGGAGAAGGTACAAGGTTATCCTCAAAGGGCCCATAACTGTGGAAGTTATATTACATTAAGCTTCATGTACATCAATAATCAAAGCTAAGTACAATGTTTGAGAAAAGTCATAATGAGAACTGTGGTAGGATGGTACAACCAATGAACTCAGAGGGGTACAGGATATCACAGAAACACCCACAAGGCAAGAAGAGCTAGAACTTCTATAAAAATAACAGAAAGAAAAATAGAGAGAAAAATGTCTCTAAGTATTGGAAGATTTGTTGAAAAATGGATCTCTAGTGTGAAGAGTGACTATTCCAAAGTAGGAAGCTGCCTGATTTACAAAGTCATGATACTGGGGAAGAAAATCCTTTGAAAAATGAGGATAAACCAGAGAAATATTGCATCATTAGGAATCTACTTAATGAAGTAAAAGATGAAGTATTCACATGGTGTGGCGATAGGTACATACATATAAGGAAAAAACCCACGTGACACAAATTACAAAAGCTATAAGGAACAACCTACAGTAAGTTGTAAGAACAGAATAAAGGTTTCAGTGATAATGGGGCTATCAATATGCAGCAACATGCAGAAATGTACAGTGAGCATGATCTCAGAAGCTACATGGGCCACTTCTTGTATATCATGAAAGGCCATACAGGATAAAATGCCAGTAAGTGTACAATCTCATGAAGCTGATTTTCTATGAATAAAATGCGGGAGACAGCGACAAAGTATAATAAAAAAAAAAAAAATAAAACTGTTAATTGGATTACCAACACACATTCATAAGTGTTTGACACTTAAAATATTAGAAATGTGCCACAATGATGTATGAAGATGCTCACTCCATCTTATATGCTAGAGGATATGCCTATATGATCAATGATTAAATTCAACTCCCTACAAAGACACAAAGAATGTTACATTAGTAAAGAGTACATCGGTATCTTGGCACAGTTATGTTTCTGGACAACTCTTCAAAAATCAAAACAATTTAACAACATCTAATGAAAACTTGTGAAAAAGGTACTGAAAAAGGTGGCAATCAGGATTTGTGCTGCTGGTGGAGTGGGGTGGACTGGAGTAAGGATTATAGTGAGGTAGGGAGAAGTGCACATTACCTGTCTGCATCACCCCTGGATTATCTGATTCAGCAACTATTGCCATATCACAGGTAAACCAGATATCAAACAGACAGCTTCTGAAAAGTGTGGTGTTGAGGGTTTTAGGTGCTGCTGGAGTGGGATGGGAAGGAGCGTGAGTAAGTAGAAGGTGAGGGAGGTGTGCTAAGATTGTCTTTACCATCCCCTGAATCATCTCATTCAACAAATGTTTCTATATCACAGTTAACGCAGACAATATTTGATGAATAATTACTTAAAAACTCTGGAGATAAGGGTTTAGGGTGCTGCCAGAGTGATATGAGGTAGAGTAATATTCTACCTTTGTTAATCCCTGAATTATCTGATTTAGGAACTGTTGCTAAATCACAGGTAATACATACTTTTCATAGCCCTTCATAGCTCCGGGATTTTCTAAAGGAGAACAAGCAAGAGACTGTTTACAATCAAAATCTCTCTAAACATTCTTTCAAATAGGGGCTTCAAAATTTAAGGCCTGTAACCACGATACCTTCTACTTCAGTCAGTTTTGAGATACTGTGACCTTGGGGAAGTAAGCCCCCCAATATTCAATGCCCTGTGTAGCTTGGTCCAGCAGGGACAATACTCAATCCAATGTGATTGACAATGAAACAGAATGTCAAGAGATTTACTACGTAAATGTCTCCACCTGCCCCCTTCTCTCATCACCTGAAAATGTCTGAGCAATATGATCAATGTAATTTCAAACAGGAGAGCTTTTGCCCAAGGATGGAACCAGCTCTTCAGGTCTGTTTGAAGTGACAAGCAGATCAGATGGCCATGATGGCCATATGAGACCTTAAAAGAAACCCATAGGCTATTTATTATCAATCATCAATGAAGTAATAAAAATTTTAAAAACTATATATTAATATGGCATGTGCTTTCACTAATGACCAGGGAGAGGCTAGCTCAGTATCACATATCAATATTTCTACAACATATCTAAAAATGCCATATATCACAAAACAGGTCAGTAGCTAACCCATGGAGCTAGGAAACTTATCAACTAATAAGTTCAGCCAAAACAGGAGCCAAGCTTTCCACAAATTCACTATATATGAGAAACTCTTTAACTGTGTTGTTGAAGATTTTGCAAATGAAAATGCCGAAGTTATGGTTACACTGGAAGATTCAACCATTGTCCTCCATAATAAGAATATAAAGAATAATAGGTGCTGTTGATTTAAATTAGAATGTTTGACATGTCTAAGCACACACATGATATATATTATTTTTTGTAATTTGATTTATATTTTATGACATATTTTGTATGGATAGGAAGATTAAAGTTCGTCATATTGTTGAAACTAGTTTTAGGGAGTGTGAAAGCATACGTGAAACGAAAACAACTCTTGGTTTGAAGTTTGTACTGTTGGCTAAATGAAGTGGTTTCATTTGGATATAATATTTTGAGTAATTGAGTCTGTGATAGAGTATTATATTTTTGCTCTTTTTAAACAGAAACTGAAACCTTGAAGAATGTTATTGTACTTAGAGCACTGGCTTTTACTAGTTATGGAGACTCTTGTCATTGCCATCCCATTGAGAGAGTTTAGGTGGGAGCAGGTGTCAAGATAGACATTGATTAAAAGGGATTCAAGAGTATTTTTATGTTTTAGTATAATTTTGGTGCAAGTTACTTTAATATTATTGTACAATCCTTGGTTGTGCATGTCTGTATAGTGTAAATTTATCGCCAGTTATTATGTTTTACATATATTGAATAGGGGATAGGGGAGAAAGAATACTTCCCACGTATTCCCTGCGTGTCGTAGAAGGCGACTAAAAGGGAAGGGAGCGGGGGGCTGGAAATCCTCCCCTCTCTCTTTTTTTTTTCTTTTTTTTTCTTTTTTTTTTTTTTCCAAAGGAAGGAACAGAGAAGGGGGCTGGATGAGGATGTTTCCTCAGAGGCCCAGTCCTCTGTTCTTAACGCTACCTCGCTGACGCGGGAAATGGCGAATAGTATGAAAGAAAGAAAGAAAGATGATGATATTTGTAGAAACTCAATGATATGGTAATCAAGATGAGGAACTTCAGCAGAATGATGTCATAAATAATATGAAGGGAGGATGTTTTAGTGAAAGATTACAGCATAGTTTTAAGTAAATTTTTGACAGTCAGTACCTACCCTTCAGGTCATTGTAATCTTACATTCTATCAGTGCATCAAATATGATTGTCGCACATTTGGCTGTGCATTCTTCTACTTCGTCTATATGAAAACAACAGCTCAAAGAAAACTACAAGGTTGCCAGGAGACAAAGTAAGCTTAAAAAGATCATGCAATTTAGATGCTCTTGCCTAAGCCCATATGTAAATTCAGATATAAATTTCTACCATTCAAATACTTCTACACAAATTTGGTGAAAATTCTAACCAAGGTTTAGCAGAAATACATGTACACACATATACATGCACAACCTTCCACCAAGTTTATGCATACACACATATAAAGAGCATGATATCTACAGTATAGAGGTAGGGTCATAAAAGAAAAAGTCAGAGTCAAAGTCTTAATGTCTATATTAAAATGTATTCATTAGTAATGTTAAACTCCAAACCTAATCACTGCTCAAATGCAATAAAAGCATCAACCTCACATATTTCTCTTAATATTGGTAAGCCTAAGTTTATATAATTTGGAAATATCTATGATTAAGCAGTAAAAGCATATGTTCAAAAGTCCACAGATAAATACAAATGCAATAATTCTGTTAATGAAAAGTTCAAGGAACACACCAAAATGTCTTGAAAGACCTCCAATGAAAAGCACTGATGCAACTAAATTTCCAAGTCACACTCAGTAATTTCAGTGTTTCCAAGAGCCTTAAACTTCAGCCTAATTCTATTAAGACTCTCCTTTCTGTTTTAATGAAATACTGAATGAAATAGTACGTTTTACATAGAGTGAAATTACACTATCTTTCAAAGGTAGGATATATATATATATATATATATGTACCTTGGACTAGAGGGATCATGATGTTCTTCTATATGCAACTCTTTTGCCTGGTCCTCTGCCTGCTGTTCTTCCTCAGCAAGTTTTAGGTCATTCAAGAAGTCTTCTGGGCCATGTACACCAGCTGCCTTCACCAGCTCCAAATGACTCATATCATCAGGCTGAACATGGAATCAGCATATAACATAGTGGTTCAAACACTTTTTATTATAAAATACTATCACTCTAAACCTTATAAACACATTCTGAATAAAAAGTTATAGTGGGTTCTTCAATGGCTTGCCTTTGCCATATATGTGAAAACCACAACAGATGAAGTAAAAGGACCGCCAATAGAAAGACAAATCATCTTCGACATTTTTCAACATTTACCATACAAATCACTCAACTATCTACAATATGTTCCTACATTAAGTTATTACCAACTTCAATGCAGTTTTTAGTTTCCTCCTCCTAATATTCTAGACGTACTTCATAGCCCAGCAGATATTGGAAAGTACTGAGACTATGATTATACAAGCATCAAATCTGGTATATAGTTAAGGCATGTCCAGAGGATATTTAGCTACAGGATCACAGCAGATTTTTCCACAGCGAGAAATATCAACTGACTCAAAATGGCTACCATCTGATCTCATTTTTTAAAAATTCATTTCAAAGATTATGTTCTCATGCGAACTGGGACCCCATCCACTTTTTAAAAATTCATTTCAAAGATTATGTTCTCATGCGACCTGGGACCCCATCCACAATATGGTAAGGTGCTTGTATTGCAATACATGTAATTTCAACTGGCTTTGCAAATAAAGGCAACTTTATGTTCTGGAGGACCAAAACAGCACAATATTCAAGATGGGGATGCACAAGTGAACTGTAAAGAGTAAGAATGGATGGGAAACCAGCGACTTCAGTTTAGGGTAAGGTGCCTATCAAGGAATGGTGGCTTAGTAGCAGCAGTGAGCCAGTCGTATGTTTGGTTGGTGAGTCCTGTTTCTATTCATCCAATTCATGTAAGTGATAGTGCTGAATATTTAGATGAACAGGTCAATTCATATTCCATTATATTTTGATGTTCACCCCTTTGTAAATGTTTGCCCTTCTATGTATAATGAACTAAGATTAAGTAAAGTAATATCTTAGAGAATGTGTTTCCTAATCCATCTTACCTCCCCATGGATACTTTGTTTACAAGTCGCATCTGTCAGTAATCTTTGTTACGAATAATCCATCTCCTGATGGAGGTTTATAACAACTACTAACACTAACTTTGTGATGGAGTTAAATAAAACTGGGGACCAGAGAACTCCCTTGACAACCAAGTGGGTTACGTTCCTGGAAGATCCTGTGGTTGGGAAAACCATGGTTGGAAAGGTACAGAACATATGGTAAATGGGAGGAGAGGGTTGACACTTGAGATACACACCTTAAGTCCTCTCATGAACAATTTAACCATGCTAAACTTCAAAAATAATATGCTTAACCTACAAAAGTACAAAGATATGATGTATCAAACTGCAAGGAAATTATATGAAGGCATCATGTATAACAATGCTTTTTACAAAATATTTCAGTCCTAAGCATTCTAAGGTATGAACACAAAAAGTTCATGCATTCATTCTAGAGTTGTGCCAACTCATCTCCTACAGTTTCTTGTGATGTTCATACTGCACTTCCTCATCAATTATAAGTCTAAAATTATCTTTCCATAAAATTTTTTTCAATATGTGACTATAGAGAGGGGGACCTATACTATCTTTTTCAATAAATATGACAAGTGTTACATAAATACCATGCATTCTTTTAAAGCAAAAATTGTATTCTATATGAACTCTCATTGAATTATCTTATAATCAGATTAAGATTTTTTTTATCAAAATAAGAAATACACAAGAGATAAAAACTAATGCTACTTACAATTTCCTTATCAACAAGTTCTAAGGACTTCAGATTAAGATAACCAACACTTCCTGATGTCTCCACCATTTCCGTTTCATGACTGAAAAAGATAACAGCTGTAGTATCTAAATACAAATGATTCAAAAGATTTTTGATGTACACCATTCAAATAAGAGAATTTCCACTATTTGTGAGTCAGAAACATACAGAAAAATGGTACTTACACTACTATCCGTTTTCTAAAGATTGGGCAGTCAAGAGTAAAGGTTTCATATTCACCTCCTTCACCACAAACATTCAATCGATATTTTTCTTTCTGGTAGTGAGAGCAGAGTGAGTTAAATCACCAATCATTCATGTTAAGTGTGCTCAGTAAAAAATGGCAGTAGCAGATGGAGCTAAGACAATGGAAGGGTATAATATCTAGTTCCAATTTTGCAAGCAGCTCAAGTCTAATATCAAAACATGAGTTTATAATTATGTCTTCCTCTAACCTTTTGCATCTAAAAATACTTGGGTAATATCAGCCAATATATGTATGTCAAATCACCACTGAAAGACTGACAAACCACAATTGAATAATATGAAGGAACTGTACTTGTGGATTACAAATGAAAGAGGGGGAAGACAAAGTGAGGGAAAATTAATGTGAGATAAATGGCATATGATAAGAGTTGATAGAGATTCTCTGTGGAAGGTATTAAGAATATATGGTGTGGGAGGCAAGTTGTTAGAAGCAGTGAAAAGTTTTTATCGAGGATGTAAGGCATGTGTACGTGTAGGAAGAGAGGAAAGTGATTGGTTCTCAGTGAATGTAGGTTTGCGGCAGGGGTGTGTGATGTCTCCATGGTTGTTTAATTTGTTTATGGATGGGGTTGTTAGGGAGGTGAATGCAAGAGTTTTGGAAAGAGGGGCAAGTATGAAGTCTGTTGTGGATGAGAGAGCTTGGGAAGTGAGTCAGTTGTTGTTCGCTGATGATACAGCGCTGGTGGCTGATTCATGTGAGAAACTGCTGAAGCTGGTGACTGAGTTTGGTAAAGTGTGTGAAAGAAGAAAGTTAAGAGTAAATGTGAATAAGAGCAAGGTTATTAGGTACAGTAGGGTTGAGGGTCAAGTCAATTGGGAGGTAAGTTTGAATGGAGAAAAACTGGAGGAAGTAAAGTGTTTTAGATATCTGGGAGTGGATCTGGCAGCGGATGGAACCATGGAAGCGGAAGTGGATCATAGGGTGGGGGAGGGGGCGAAAATCCTGGGAGCCTTGAAGAATGTGTGGAAGTCGAGAACATTATCTCGGAAAGCAAAAATGGGTATGTTTGAAGGAATAGTCGTTCCAACAATTTTGTATGGTTGCGAGGCGTGGGCTATGGATAGAGTTGTGCGGAGGAGGCTGGATGTGCTGGAAATGAGATGTTTGAGGACAATGTGTGGTGTGAGGTGGTTTGATCGAGTAAGTAACGTAAGGGTAAGAGAGATGTGTGGAAATAAAAAGAGTGTGGTTGAGAGAGCAGAAGAGGGTGTTTTGAAATGGTTTGGGCACATGGAGAGAATGAGTGAGGAAAGATTGACTAAGAGGATATATGTGTCGGAGGTGGAGGGAATGAGGAGAAGTGGGAGACCAAATTGGAGGTGGAAAGATGGAGTGAAAAAGATTTTGTGTGATCAGGGCCTGAACATGCAGGAGGGTGAAGGGCGGGCAAGGAATAGAGTGAATTGGATCGATGTGGTATACCGGGGTTGACGTGCTGTCAGTGGATTGAATCAGGGCATGTGAAGCATCTGGGGTAAACCATGGAAAGCTGTGTAGGTATGTATATTTGCGTGTGGGGACGTGTATGTATATACATGTGTATGGGGGTGGGTTGGGCCATTTCTTTCGTCTGTTTCCTTGCGCTACCTCGCAAATGCGGGAGACAGCGGCAAAAAAAAGGAAAAAAAAAAAGGGGAACCAATGTATATGAGAGAGCAAGGAAACACAATAACTGTATTAATTGTTGATGACTTAGCATGAGGGAGACTATGCTTAATAAGAAGAAACATTACATAAGTCAAGCCTGATAACAGAAATCTATGTTGAAGGACTAATGAATATTATGTAACTGAAGGATGAATCTTACCATTTTTTCAAGGTATGACAGCATTTCACTAATTGACTTTCCAAGATGTTTTCTGGGTTCAAGGCCAATGGCTGCTACTTTAATAATTATGGCATCCAACCCACAGTCCACCATTTCTTGCAAGAGTTCAGACTGGTCCCGTCGCCACATAAATGCCAAGCAAACTAAGCCCAGTCTACTGCACCTGCAATTAACGAAAAAGAGTACCATTTTAAGTATCATCTACTTCAAACTGTATTACAAATGACTAATACTGTATTACACCCACACAGAATTAACCATACAACAGAATATCCAATACAGTCTAATTCAATACATTTCATGATCACTGTTTATATAACTAAGTTAATGCCCTCTATACCACCCCCTCCTCCTCTATGGTAGGATGATTCATACAAAACCTTACCTACATACCATTATTTCTAAGTAGATTCCTCCATCAAAGCATACTAACACAACTACTTCCTTACTTTAACTTCCCACCTCAGCCTTCCTAAGCATTTACTCTTATGCTCACTCACCACAAACACTTTTCTAGTTATATTCTACCCAGCCACATACACATACACATGTATATATATAAACATCCACACATGCACATATACATTTCAACATATACATACATATGTATACACAGACATATAATATATACACATGTACATATTCATATTTGCTACCTTCATCCATTACCGTCACCACTTTTTTTATGTTTCCATGTTTTGTTAATTCTCTCATAATGATTTGGTTTTAATGCTAGGATGGGCTTTAAAATTGCCTGGGGGACAAATTAGAGTTCTTAGTAATAGCAATTAAGATGATGGGCTTTAAAACTGCCAGGGGATAAATCAAAGTTCTCAACATTAGCAATTAAGAACAGATTCAATGACACTGTGTGCAGCATAATCAACAGAGGTATATAAAATATCAGGATTTTCAATATCTATGGGGGTGACCATTTTCAAAGCATTTAGCGATCGCATTTTTGTGCTGATACCCACATACTGAATGACGGTAACAATAATACCTCTCGGATACAGTTTTACCTGTCTGGCCTATATAAACACATTTACATGCCTGGCATCTGATGGAATAGACACTCCCAACTGTTGCATGATCTGGCCTACTATTTATTAAGGCAGAACTGATGGTGCTGTTGTGCTGGGAAGCAACATTACAAGCACTGTTTTTAGAACATGTCTTAGATTAGCCAAGTTGGAAGAACAGGGCAATACTCTGGAGTATCAGGGTCTGGACATTCAGAAATGTGAGAAACATGCAAGGAACAGAATGAAATGGATCAAAGTGGTATATGAATGGTGACACAGGTGTTGTAGTGATGGGTAGAAAAGAACAAGATAACAAGGTGAATTACACCCTATCACCTCAAGACACCCCACTTCTGTACTTTCTTCACATGTAGTTTCAGCAATAAAGTAACAGCAACACAAGCTAAAACATCATTCAAGAACTTACACATTTTCCACACGAACTCTCTGATAATCAGATAGTACAGCACCAACACTCACTGCATCCACAGAGCACTTTTCCTGTGGGAGAGAATAAATATATTACATGTTGTACAGACATACAACCAATCTCCACACTTATGCATATACAAAGCATTATCCAAGGAAACCAAAAAAGACTGGAAAAACGGTACATCAAGTATCAATCATCTTAAGGAGTAAGTGATATCTGATTTCTACAAAATAAATTAAACTCTGATACAACAATTTTGTTAAATTTTTCTAATACCAAAGTGACAATTTCTCATTTTTATTACTGCCAAACATATTGAACCACCAGTGCACATTCTTCAGTGGTGATGACATTTTCTAACACTGAAGAAGTAGCTTGCTTTTCTTTTTTTTAAGCTGAGATGGCATGGGTACCTGAATGCCCTAATATGGAACCACCAGTGCATATTCTTCAGTGGCAATAATATTTTCTAATACTGAAGAAATAAACATTTTTTTTTTGGCTGAGATGGCATGGGTACCTCAATGCTCTAATTATAGCCACCTCATCAAAGCTTTCTGTGGTAATTCGTTGTGGATGGGGATTCTACTTTCAATGCATTATACAATGACAGCTAGAGTGTGGATGTGGGCATATGAGACCAATACTTCACTCATTTTTCCAAAAGGAACAGAGAAGAGGGCCAAGTGAAGATTTTCCCTCTTAGACTCAGTCCTCTGTTCTTAACCCTACTTTGCTATCGTGGGAAATGGCGTATATGTGTGAAAAAAAAAAGACGAAAGAATGGCCCAACCCAACCACATACACATGCATATACATAAACAACCATACATGCACATATACATACCCATACATTCCAACATATACATACATATACATTAACAGACATATAAATATATACTGTTCATACTACTTGCCATTTCCCGCGTCAGTGAGATAGCATTAAGAAGAGAGGACTGAGCCTTTGAGGGAATATCCTCACTTGGCCCCCTTCTCTGTTCCTTCTTTTGGAAAATTAAAAAAGAGAGGGGAGGATTTCCAGCCCCCCGCTCCCTTCCCTTTCAGTCGCCTTCTACGACACGCAGGGAATACGTGGGAAATATTCTTTCTCCCCTATCCCCAACTTTATTCAACTTTAGCGAGGTAGTATCAAGAACAGAGAACCGAGCTTTTGAGGCAAAATCCTCCCTTAGCGCCCTTCTCTGTTGCTTCTTTTGGAAAAGCAGAAACTGGAGGGGAGGAATTAATAAAGCAGCCATAAATACGTCTTATTCGGCAATGCTAATCACTACAGCATAAAGGTGCTAAACTTCAATGTTTTTTTTCCTTTCCTAACAGTGAACCAAACGAAAAACAAGCCAAGCTAACTACCACAAACTGATCATCAAATCATCCTAATCAGATTACTACTGTTACACTGTCAACACAAGTTTAGCCATATTTTCAGCACATCAAGTCTGGCATCATTTCCACTTCAGTTTAGTCTCCCTCAATATGAACAGGATTTGCCTTGTCCACTCCATCTCTCATATCATAACAGAATACTATTTTGTTGAAGGATGAAGGGAAGGAGGCATCTCACTGCTTTCTCTTCCCTTAGTTAAGCTTGATGGCAAGTTCTACAACAATCCTGCTCTCTGATCTTGTAAAACAGGCAGTTCATGTTCATAATTTTCATTTGTGAACAGCAAGGTTTAGTTTCTCTAAAGCAATAGTCATTCTTTTGGAATGTGATGGTACACATTATTAACAGGAAAATTCCAACTTGACATCGGAAGTCCCTAGAAAAGGTGCACAACCACCCACCTTGGTCGCTGGTGGGTTACTAAGGCCTCCAGGAAGCTGCAAGGACTTGTTTAGACTTTAGGTAGCCATCTACTGCCAGCCAAGACAGTGACATAATTAATCTTGTGTCAGGAAAGCACATACCTACTACATTTGCCTTGATCAAGGACAACAGCAATAAAAGAGTTAATACAATTCCTTAAAATTTACTTTGCTCAGAACAAAGAAATCCAGGTTTCTTTCAACAATCAAAGCATCTGTCTCCCCCTCCTTTTTCTTCCTGATCACAACTGCAACATTCAGACACCCCTGCTTGATCTCTTGTGGGAAGATCCTCACCTGGCTCATTCTCCTAGTCCAGTTTTTACAAGGGATGATAAAATAGAGGAGTGTTTCCAGCCTTCCCCCTCCTCCCACCCATATCAGGCATCTCATAAGACAAACTGGAGATGCATGAAAATTATTTTTTCTCCACATCATGGGGATACATTGCATATGTAAATAAAAAGTACTGATATTACTTATATAATAAATGACAATTGGTTTTCACATTCAACAAGGAAGTATCATCCCTGTTTATCTAGCAGAAGAGTGCCGAAGGGAGAAAAATGGGGAAGAGTGCATGGAATGGTGTATGGCAGGGAGGCATGCAAGGACGGATAAGTAGAGACTATTTTGCTATGGCCACCCCTTGGAAGATATGGGCATGAAAGATATGGATAGACAGTACACCTTTCAAAAATACAATGCATACATATGAATGTGAACAGCATCAAGTCAAAGATTATATTAAGCAAACTCAAAGACTATAATCTAGGCCAAAAACTTCAACTGATACACTTTAGTATGTCTACCTTAACTTCCTTAAGCAGCAGGAAGAGGTCCTCAACCTCATCTCCTTCTGTTGGTTTGTATGTGATGGTGGCAGTATTAAGTGAGGAGCCCTGGATCACTCGCCGGAAAAGCGGTACTCCTACAGCATCTGCATAAACTGAAACACCCATGTGACCTACACTCTGGTACATGTAACTGTCCAGTTCATCTGAAAGGGAAATAATATTACAAATAAATTTCCTGTGGGGCAACCCAGACTTTTTATGCTACTGAGAATACTTGGTGTAATGAATGAAAAAAGTAGATACATTGCCACAAACAACAACAGTCATCCCCTCGACCACACATAAGCATGAATTCAACATGCTGCCTCACTTCACCCTAAATAATAAACCTACCCAACTCAACAGAACACCAACTATATGCAGTATCACATTCAACACTCATCACATTCAACCCCACACTATAAATATCAATGCCACATCCACAAAGAAACTAAATGCATTTACAACATCCACTAGCACAGATTTCAGAAAAGAAAATGTAAACTGAACAATCTTGTATATGTCTGTGTATGTATATATATGTATACGTTGAAATGCATAGGTATGTATATGTGTGTGTTTGTGGACGTGTATGTATATACATGTGTATATGGGTGGGTTGGGCCATTCTTTTGTCTGTTTCCTTGCACTACCTCACTAATGCGGGAGACAGCGACAAAGTATAATAAATAAATATATATGAATCTTTTTTCTTTCTTTCATACTATTCGCTATTTCCCGCGTTAGCGAGGTAGCGTTAAGAACAGAGGACTGGGCCTTTGAGGGAATATCCTCACCTGGCCCCCTTCTCTGTTCCTCCTTTTGGAAGATTATAAAAAAAAAAAAAAAAAAAAAAGAGAGGGGAGGATTTCCAGCCACCCGCTCCCTCCCCTTTTAGTCGCCTTCTACGACACGCAGGGAATACGTGGGAAGTATTCTTTCTCCCCTATCCCCAGGGATAAAATATATATGAATATATCATATTATACATGATTTGCTGTACAGGAAACCTTGTAGAATTCTTTTTTTTTGGTGCAGCAAATAAGCACTGAATCAATGATAAATCCTTCCAGAATTTTAACAGAAATCGTGTAAATGCTGAGGATATTTTGAGAAAGTAACAAGTATAAAAAGACATGCTACTGCTCAAAACTTACCAACATGACTGGGTGCTAAATTAGCCAGGGCTACCACCTGATGTCCAGCAGCAACACATTGCAGGAGATTAAAGCAGCTGTCCTTACCACCAGACACCAACCCAACCACACGCATCCTGGGGATACAAGTGCCCTGAAAAATGAATATATAAATAAGAGAAAAATTAAATCATGATGGGAAGTCCCTACAGCTCTTCCTGCATAATGAAGATGACCTAGGCTAAAAAAGAAATGAGCTATGCCTACTGTGTGCTTCCACAATGTCATCAAAGAAAATTCAAACACACTGCTTCTGTTTCAAGACAAACATGGGCTGATAAGGAATCAACAGAAAAATTTCATCAGTATATAAAAAGCATACTGTACTCTTCTGAAAAAGCAAGATTTGTGGAATATCAAAAAAATAATGAATAAGCATAAATCTCAATACGCAATTTTCAAGTAAATAATTACAAAATCAACTAACCTTTATGCAAATCATTAAATCATCAAATGGAACCCAGTCTCATTAGCAATATGTATATTATGATTTTATGATGTTTTGTTAACACTTCTGCCTACTGATGCTTCAGCAAATCTAGCCAATAAAAGGAAAGAAAACAGAAAAGACTACCCAGTGGACAAAATTACACTCTGAAGATGATGCCTGACCCAGATGGATGCCAATGTATCTAGTTTATGGAGAGATAAAATTTTGAAGATCATTATAAAGAAAATGAAAGAACTCATCAAATCCAATAGCAACAGAAATTACTCAAGCCCCTCCCTACTGCAAAGTTTATGACATCCTGTGGTTTCCTAACACCTATCTTAATTTTAAGCATAGGCAACTGGTTTGCCATTCTTTCAGGGATTCCAAGTCCCATCTAAATTGCCACTTACATCTAACTTAATCACCTATTCTCCTCATAAAATCACTGAGGTATAAATCTTATATGTAAATTGCTGCTTTGGACCTAATATCTACCATTTCATTACTGCTGATACTAACATGTTCAGGACACCAGCCAAATTCTAAACACTTACATGAGTGGATTCTTACAATCTAATCTTGGAATTTTTGAACCATGGGATCCATGGACACATCATGTGATATGTTAATTCAAAATGCAGCCTGAAAGCCACACACTTCTGTGATAATTCTGGAAGATTTTCTGAGTAGTTCTGTTACAAATGATTCCTCCCTAATAACTACAGCAAAGCCTACACCATCATCACATTATTTGCATAAATATCACATTGAAGGAATTCACTTTTCGTTATTGCAAGAGCAATGTTGCTTTTGTGTAACAAGTATGTGGACTGACAAAATGGGGGAGTCTGTAAATTGGTCACATGCATATATAACACCACTTTTAACTAATTTTGACAATCAAGGGTGTGGACTGGCAAAATTAAGCAATTTAGGTGTGGACTGACAAAAGTAAAAGGTGTTCTATGTGCAGCAAACAGTCAAGAATATATTCTTCAAAAAATCTTTTTATCAGTGGCAACCAAATGTTGAAACCTGGTTGTAAGTAAGGAGGTACGGATGTACACCAAACTAACTTGCACTGCTCTTTGAAATAATCAGTAACTAAATAAGAGGGTACAGAATTCATTGATGAACTACTCATACTCAATAACCTGATAACATTTAACTCTTGATCATTCCACTGCCCCTAACTCTTACAATCTAAGTCCAGACTAAACCAGTACATATAATTCCATTTTCAGAGTGCTGAATAAGGAAGATATTCACACTTAAAATTACTGTAATCTCATTCATAAATATCCTCATTTACTTCCACAATTATAACTGTCATACTCCTAGGGACTTACACAGAACGTAACACTGGGAAGTCTTCTGGGACAGATCACCTATGGCAGTAGGTCACCAGATACTCAGAAAGAGAGCACTGCTATCACTCAGCATTATCCTCCTTTCCATTTATGACTGCTTTGAAAAGAGAAAGGAAGAAATCAATGAGTCTATATATATATATATATATATATATATATATATATATATATATATATATATATATCTTTCTTTTCTTTCTTTCAAACTATTCACCATTTCCCGCATTAGCGAGGTAGCGTTAAGAACAGAGGACTGGGCCTTTGAGGGAATACCCTCACCTGGCCGAATTCTCTGTTCCTTCTTTTGGAAAATTAAAAAAAAAAAAAAAAAAAACGAGAGGGGAGGATTTCCAGCCCCCTGCTCCCTCCCCTTTTAGTCGCCTTCTACGACACGCAGGGAATACGTGGGAAGTATTCTTTCTCCCCTATCCCCAGGGATAATATATATATATATATATATATATATATATATATATATATATATATATATATATATATTTTGATCGAAACTTCATAAGAAAATAACTGTACAGTATGGGATATGTGGGAAAATGTGGGGTGAAGCTAAGAGTAGACAATGTACTTGTAAAAAATCACTTATGAAAACCTCCCTAGCAGTCAAGATTTGATAATTAATCAATTGACAGACACACATGTTCTTGCTAAGACATTTTGACAAATGCAGTAGCTATGGAATCCTTGCAATCCTGAGAGTTGATATAAAGTGTGGGATTTTAACAGAAACACCTTTCATACCAACAATTTTAAGTTCACATAAAGAGGGCAGGGCTTTCAAACAGGGAAATTTGGATGTAAAAGCACAGTACATCACTAATTAAGAATGGAAAGACTCCAATGGTACCATTATAAGTCAACTGATAAAAACTACCAAAACAAACCAGCGAAATACCAATAGATCAACCGTTGCCCACTTGTCGGCAAAACAACCTCTTCAGTATGTGAATGCAAATGACAAAGATAATGACTAAAGGAGTTAAAAGACCGTTTTCGCTGCTAGTAGTTCAATTATAAACTCATCAACAATAACTTTTCCAGTGATCAGAACCCTGACAATCACCTTAACCATTCTCGTACACGAATATCGTGAGACACTAAATTTAGTTACAGCCGTGAAATTTTACCTGTTACCAGAAATCACAACCCAGTCACATGAAGTTACAAAGAAAATATCTAGAGATGACACCCATTAGTCCATAAGTAATTTTCTAACAATAACGTTACGGTTCATGAAGGGTGAATGAAAATCTGAGTCATAAGGGATGCTGTGGAGAGAGTGGGAACTAAGGATAGACTGATGCCCTTCCTATCCTGAAATTTTATCCCCCTTACCCCAAAATGCCGGCAAACTCCAACCCTCGCTAGACTACATTTTTTCCCTTCACTTACCTCTAATATGTCACAAGAAGCCTTGTTCTCCTTCCTAATTCGAGCTTACATTATATATATCCTCATGGTAAGGGATATAGCCTAAACATCAGGGAATATAAGCAGGTACGACGCAGTGGCGGGATTGGTCATTATGGAGGCAGAGGGCCAATCATACCAAATCATTGCATTCTCTATTTGCAGCCCGCAATATTTAAATGTAGGTACAAAGGGGCTAGCAAGAATACTATTTTGATAACTTGTATGAAATAATTTCTTCTTATGTAACTTTAAAATTTTCTTTTTTTTTTTTTACATATGAATTGACCCCTTTTTACAAATTGCTGGTATTAGCGTGAACACTACTCAGGACTTCTATATAATGCAGATTTCAGATTCAGATTTCAAAAGTTTATTCCGAAGAGAAAAGGGACCCCATCCACCATACTCCAGATGATCAAATCTAAATGGTAGTGTAACGCCAGGACAGATAATTGAGTAACAAATAAATTCGCCATTACAAGTTAGAAAGTATAATTCACTGATTGACAGATGTTATTTGGTGAAATACGCATTCTAATTTCATAAGCTTCCCCTCAATCTTCCTTACTTAAAATGAGCTTCACAGATTAGTCTCAAATATGTATCGCGTAGGACTTTTTCGTGGTAGCATAATCATCAAGGAATATCACGGTTGTTAGAGCGACAGAATTGGGAAATACTGTGGTTCCATAACCAGTTACCGGTATCAGGAGGCACGGATAACGACACATGAGATCCTGTACTGCGCGCTTAGTTTAGAATTTAAGCTAAGCATATTGTAGGTGAGCAATGGCGGATCTACAGGATGGATAAATGTGGTTGCCCTCCACCACCCTTACCCCTTAGCTGACAAAAATGTTGAGTTTATCATTGAGGAAAAGACTATTTCATTTTTGTAGTGGGAGAAAGAGCCGTGGCTCAATTCAACGAGCGTATAATTTGGCGGTGTGGTGTTAGTGGCACTCCTCTCCCCGCACGTGGCAGGATTATGACCGGGGATGGGAAATCCCTGCTCTGACCCCTCGTGCCGTGAGGTGTCTCGTGTGACATAATTCACACAATCCTCCTCACAGCTCGTTAGCTATAAAAAAAAAAAATTAAACGACTCGTATGCTGCCATTTGACTAGTCGTTAAGGATTTATTTCGGCAGGCAGGGAGATATCTGTATCCAACCGTTTTTCTGGGGACGGGAGGTGTGGTGGTTGTGGACTCGATTTCTCCCAGAAAGCTGTTCAAACACACATGTCGCCAGGACGAAAAAAAAAAAAAAATAATGCAAGAGTCAAGCAGCTGAAACTCCATCCAAGAAGCCAGGTGTCAACTGGAGACTTGTGCTTGGCAACGCTGGTCAAACACTCGACATAAATACAATTTTTTATGAAATTTTGCTTTTCCTATCTTTCTGTAATGTGCCGAAAGGATGATTTCTTTGGATTTTCTCAGTGCTGTTGTGGAGGCCTATCAAGTCAGCCTAGGAAAAGCCCAATAGGACTAATTGTAAGGGAGAATGAAGACATTGCCATGGACTCAATGAATACTCCGAGTTATTCGTCACTGGTGTGCTCGACATCCATTCTGAGGCTTCAGGAAATATCAGCATCTCACAGTTGTCAGATATGGAAAAAGTTGCTTTCTTCAGGAATCACCTCAGGCACGTTAGCAATATTCTAATTTCATGTTCGTACCATTTTCGTTCCTTTGACATTAAAAGCGTAAATTATGTCTAGTATATAGAACTATAACTTACAGAGTCGGGCCTGCTAGTGTATTGTAAATTGCATCGCGTATCTTTTCGTATTGAGCTTTATATAACTTTCCATTTTGCTGGTCAGACAAGCCAACAAATGTCGTATCAAGCTGTGACCAAAACTGGGAAGTTTCATTTCATATTTTACAGATGAATGGCTCTTCTCTTCCCCAAAAGCGAGAAACAGGCTTCTGCAAACACTTTATCTTTTATGGGCGGATAAAAGATGGTCGTTTGGGCACCCTTATGCACACTATACCCACTAAGTTAATCACTTTCGTTTCACACGGAAATATGCATCTTGGATACAGAATATATTTTATGGGTAAATAGTGAACTATAGAAGCATTCAAATCAACAAGCATATTCTGTATGCAGCTTTTGAGGCTGTTCTTTAGTGTGACATTATAAAAATATCTACATGCCATGTGCTTCTATATATCTAGTAATAATTGTAATAAACAAAACATAGAAACACCATAAAGCTAAGAATAGGGTTTCTATACCATTTTTTCACCAAAGCTGCCACGAAACTAAATCTGGTTCTAGGGAAGGGAGTATACCCCCTAGCCCCATATTCCCCAAAGGGGCTGCTCCACCTGCCATACCTTCTGGTGCCAAATTCCACATGCTTCTTCCAACTCAGAAGTCCCAGAGCATGAGATACGGAGCCTCATCATACCCTTGAATATCCACTTTTAAACTTTAAGACACTCAGCACTCAGTTTTTGAAAGCAGCACTAGATCCCGCTATCCAAACCATTCAATAACAAACCACCAACCCCTAGGTACAGATACAAAGCATACCTCCCTGTCTTATACTTCAGCAAACTCTGCTCATAGATTACCCCCCCCCCCCCCCCACCAACTAACACTGAAAAAACACAAGCTTGCTGAATTATCCAATGAACACTTGAACAACTGCCCTCCTAACTCAGTCTTAACACCATCCCAACAAACATACATCCATCAGAAACCACACTCCCTGGGCATACAGATATCACACTCTCCCATCTATGCTTGGGACATCATCCATCCATACATCACAAACTCAGAACCAAGCATATCCCAAAATCCATCATGCCTACAGTACAATTACCACAACAAAGACCCTGAACACTTACTGCTCAGTTGCCATGTACTTTCCCCACAAAGACACTCACAATACACTACATTTCATTTCTTGTACTCATGCCTGGGGTAATGGCAGGCTTTTTGGCCCCTGCTGGAGCCCCTTTCATATAGAAGGGACTCCTAGGACAGGAAATGTGTGTGTGGTCAAATTGTAAAACAAATTCTCATTACCCTGTCCACTGCACATCTGAGTCTGGTTTCTCTGAACTACTGGTGATCAAGATGCATTACTATGAGTTGGACACTGAAAATGATCTTCAACATGCCTTATCAGTCACTTAGCCAAATATTCTAGCTCTCTTGGTAAAGCAGTAGTATCAGGTCTCTTATCAATTGAATCTTGATTTTTTTTAGTTACAAAAGTCTGCCTGATTCAGGCCATTCATAACACATCACATGTAAGCTTTGATAGTGTCACCAATGTTATCTCTGATCTATTAAGAGGATGCAAATAAACTTTAGTTACAGGTGCAATCCTTTGTCCTCATCCCTCAGGTTTGTACATACATCACTGCCACACTGTACTTTCATTAATTAGCAATTCACTTTTAGTAATTGTGCCTCCACCTCGTTAATAAGCAGAGGATAATTCACAGACCAAGTGGCTGAACCCAAGTCGTCAAAATGCAAGAAAACATTTAGGTTCCCTAGTGTGTGTTTTTTCTTTTTTTAGATCTCCAGTTCTCTGCCCATTTGAACCCTATTCTTTCTACCATTAATCCCCTGTAATCCCTGCTACACAAATACCAAGAATTTTGGGGACACTACATCCTTTCTTTTGTTAAATAAACCATATTCACATGACATCCATCTCAAGTTCAAAGTCTCACTTTTCCAAAGCATAGTTTTTATTCTCTATAAATTTTCACAAAACTATATTCCCAGGTCCACTCCATGCTGGGCATTAAGCTTCAAAAATTGCAGATGCTATGCTTCAACAGTATTTTTGTTCAAAAGTTTATAATGTTTACCTGTCTTTCTGACAGCTGCCGGAATCTTATGCTAAATGACCTTGCACTAATTTCCCATCTCATTATGTGCTTCAGTTGCCCTCTGCCAGTGGTGCCCATTTAGGGTGAGGCACTAAGGTTGAAGAAACAGCACTGGCGGTCACCAATTATGGAGACAGTTTTACCATGGCCACCCTCTTTAGGATATTCCCAGAGGGAATGGGCATCAGAGATATAGATAGATATCATGTGCAGGAGCATCATCAGCTCTGTCAGATTCAGATGGGTTGTTTATCTCAGATAGGAGCATTCTGGTATCCACTAGACAAAGATTGCATAATATGGTGCTGACAAAAAAATGCTTGCTTTGGCAACAAGTATATTATTCTGGTATCTGCAAGGAAAAGATGCAAAACATGTTGCTGCCATCTACATGTTTACTTTGGTGACATGATTGGCCTGGTTTGGGGGTCAATACTATTCTTTTTTCGGGAGGGTTGAGATTTACCATACAACAACCTTGGCGCTACCTCACTAATGCGAGAAATGGCGAATAGTATAGGGGAAAAAAATTATTTTTATTATTTATTTTATTTTGCTTTGTCGCTGTCTCCCGCGTTAGCGAGGTAGCGCAAGGAAACACACGAAAGAATGGCCCAACCCGCCCACATATACATGTATATACATACATGTCCACACACACACAATATACATACGTATACATCTCAATGTACACATATATATACACACACAGACATATACATATATACACATGTACATAATTCATAGTCTGCCTTTATTTGTTCCCATCGCCACTTCGCCACACATGGAATAACAACCCCCTCCCCCCTCACGTGTGCGAGGTAGCGCTAGGAAAAACACCAAAGGCCCCATTCGTTCACACTCAGTCTCTAGCTGTCATGTGATAATGCACCGAAACCACAGCTCCCTTTCCACATCCAGGCCCCACACACTTTGCATGGTTTACCCCAGACGCTTCACGTGCCCTGGTTCAATCCATTGACAGCACGTCGACCCAGGTATACCACATCGTTCCAATTCACTCTATTCCTTGCACGCCTTTCACAATCCTGCATGTTCAGGCCCCAATCACTCAAAATCTTTTTCACTCCATCTTTCCACCTCCAATTTGGTCTCCCACTTCTCCTCATTCCCTCCACCTCTGACACATATATCCTCTTGGTCAATCTTTCCTCACTCATTCTCTCCATGTGACCAAACCATTTCAAAACACCCCCTTCTGCTCTCTCAACCACACTTTTTATTTCCACACATCTCTCTCACCCTTACATTACTTACTCAATCAAACCACCTCACACCACATATTGCCCTCAAACATCTCATTTCCAGCACATCCACCCTCCTGCGCACAACTCTATCCATAGCCCACGTCTCGCAACCATACAACATTGTTGGAACCACTATTCCTTCAAACATACCCATTTTTGCTTTCCCAGATAATGTTCTCAACTTCTAAACATTCTTCAAGGCTTCCAGAATTTTCGCCCCCTCCCCCACCCTATGAAAAAAAATATATATATATGTATATACATGTGTATGTGGGTGGGTTGGGCCATTCTTTCGTCTGTTTCCTTGCGCTACCTCGCTAACGTGGGAGACAGCGACAAAGTATAATAAAATAAATAATATATATATATATTGGGCAAATGATAGTATGACAATTTATTTGTCCTTTCACAATCATCCAAACACTCCTATTTAAGAAAGAGTCCTGATGTTACTCATGACCTGTTTCCACTGGCTTCATCAGCCCAAAGCTGTGTTACTCCCAGGAGCAGGAAAATGTGGACTCCTTTGGAGTGAGTAATTCTTTGATGAGACTGTGCTATCAATGATACAGCCTCACTAAAGGTGACTGTTTACTCTAGGTGTATATATAGAAGTACAATCCTAAGTACAAAAAGTAGGCGGTGGAAGAGATCAAACGAGTCCACAAGAACTTACCCTTCGGAATTTTCGGATGAGGATAGGAATGATTTGGTACCAGAGGCAATGAAATGAGTGCTCAGGTTAAGGACGTGTACAAGTGACAAGAAATTACATGTGTCTCATCTACCTCATGGAGCTGGGAGTGGGATCAACAATGATATAAGATCTTTCTATATCTCTGATGCCCAATCCCTCTGGGAACTCCCATCATGGGGATGGCCACGTCAAAAGATTCTCCACAGATATACAATTAATTCTACATGCCTAGGTTTGTTACATGGTTTCATCTCTATCATAAATGAAGCTTTTTGCATCAAGAGCATGACAGCTTTACCAACTTGAAGGATTTTCTGTTAAACATTTTGTACTCTAATATATGTTTAATGTGGGAGGTACAATGAGCATACTATTTAGTGATTTATGTGTGGCCTCCTCTAATAAAGTCCAGAAAATTCCATATTAGGTATATGCAACTCACAGAATATGATTCCACCAATGAACTGAACCTAAAACTAAACAATCTTTTTATAACAAAGTGTTTCTACTGAATTTATGGGAAAAAACAAAGAGGAATATATCTCACTGGATTTCATTTACCAAAGTATAAGCTTTCACATAATATGAAAAATATATATATTTCACACAAATCTTAACAATGAAATCCTGAATAAGTTAAAAAGAATATGGTTAAGAAATGCGTTTGTCAGGTGTAGGCTTATTTTAACACTAAATTGATATATAGCTAGGGACTTATTCATTTTTTAATTATCTCAGGTTCATGGCATTTGCCTCAATGTGCGACAGCTGTACTAACTTGACAAATTCTTTTGTACTTTGCTATAGGGTCTAGATTATAGGAAGTCTGTAATGTATTTTATCTATCTATACCTCTGATATTCATTCCCTTTGGGAAGTCTCTCAAGGGGGTGGTCATTGCAAGTCTTCACAACTGCTGAACTAAAGTGGCACATCTTAGTTTTTAGTGCCTCACCCTTTACAGACCACCGGCATTGAGCAACTCTAATGCAGTGTTTTCAGAGGTTCCTACTAATGTTCCTACCTACCTCTTCTACTTATGTTCCTACCTACCTCTTCTACTTAATGTGTTTGCCTAGTATTCCTGCCTAATGTAATTAGGGAAGATAGTTGTTATTGCTGCTGCATGTTCAGCAAACATTTTACTCTGATAATTCATAAATTACCTGATACCATTTATTGAAGACTCATAAGTTGGCAAATCTCACTACACCAAACATTATTAATAAGGTCATTGGGAGAAAACAGAAAAAAAGACATCACTTTATCTGATTCTTTTGCCAAAGTATTATTACTTTACACAATATAAACAATATGTACATATCACACATCTTAACCATGTAATTTTACAAAAAAAAACAAACAAACAAACAATGTAAACCCTGACCAAATACATATAAAAATT